>NW_025534150.1:0-264111 GCF_020615455.1 Coregonus clupeaformis
CCTAGCCCCCCTCCAAAGCACATCGATGGATATCTACGGCCTCCCAGGAGTACAACAAAACAAACCCCAGCTCCCCACGACATTACCTTCTCCACATACAGAATTGGACAGGGGTGTCCGATGGAGTTTTTATCCCTGTACCTAACCCTAACCCTAACCCTAACCCTAACCCTAACCCTAAACCCTAACCCTAACCTTAACCCTAACCCTAACCCCAACCCCTAACCCCTAACCCCTAACCCTAACCCCTAACCTCTAATCCTAACCAAATTTTGATATTCATCTAGCCCCCTCCAAAGCACATCGATGGACATCTACGGCCTCCCAGGAGTACAACAAAACAAACCCCAGCTCCCCACGACATTACCTTCTCCACATACAGAATTGGACAGGGGTGTCCGATGGAGTTTTTATCCCTGTACCTAACCCTAACCCTAACCCTAACCCTAACCCTAACCCTAACCCTAACCCTAACCCTACACCCAACCCTACTCCTAACCCTAACCCTACCCCCAACCCTACTCCTAACCCTAACCCTAACCCTGACCCTAACCTTAACCCTTACCCTATCCCAGGTTCGTATCCTGTTCCCACCCCTAACCCTACTCCTAACCCTAACCCCACCAAACCCCCCCCCTCTCTGAATCACAACCTTCTTTCCTCCTCTGATTCCTCTTCCAATCAGCATACAATCCTTATCCCCTTAGTCACTACATTCTCACATAGGATCAGACCGCTACATCAGGCATTCAAAGATAATTTTCTCATTACTCAACAGGCATACACACCCTTCCAGCCATATAGAATTATCTCAGCATTCAGAAGGAATAAGAGTCTCAAAGACGTCCTAATCAAAGCCAAATACAGCACTAAGCCCCCACAACCACCCAAACCTCACACGGCCCACTTCAAACCAAGAAAATTCATTTCAAATCCACACAGCAAGACCTCCACTCCAGTTTTAGACTCTATCTCACTCAACACTCCAATGTCATTTATATAATTACCTGTACATTATGCAAAAAACACTACATCGGGGAAACTCAGTATACAATAGAAACTAGACTTAAACAACATTTATACAACATCAAACGGGCCCATCTACACACAGAACTAGTCACTCATATCCAGGATCACCCCATCACTTACCTCAATATATCCGGCTTACAGTCATGTTCTGGGTGGACCAGTGGGCGGCGAAAAGCAGTGGAACGTGGGTGGATAAGAGATCTACAAACGATTACACCCACCGGTCTGAATGAGCGTTTTTAACCAGTTAGATAGGATCAATCGAAAGGGATAGCACTTGTTTACAGGGATCTCAAGGAGGTGAAAGAAGGATGCACTATTTAAACAAAAAATACAAAAAATAAAGTTTAAGTGGGTTTGTCTAATATTTAATATTTGCATGCTTATCTTAAAAAGTTTTATTCCTTCCTTTTTTAGGTATTTGATTTTGTTTTGACATTTTAGCACTTTATCTCTTAGCACTTTGTCTTCTAGCGCTTATATATGTGTATATAATTGTGTTTGTATATGTATTATTAAAGCATCTATCCCCTGATCCCTTGTATATTTTAATATCTCAGTCCCTTCATGGTCCTAGATAACCACTCAGACTATCATTTTAGAAACAATAATAACCTACTTACTTTTGGTAAGGTTCGTAGGGGGTAATCTAGATAATTTTAACAGTTGAATGGTTTATAGCATTATAATGGAGGGGCACACAACAATAGGCCTGCGCACCACAAGACAAACCAGTCTCTTTTTAACCCTACCCTATTTCAAAACCTAACCCTAACCCTAACCCTAACCCTAACCCTAACCCTAACCCTAACCCTAACCCACAAAACACAAGTCTGTCAATCACTCTTTCTGACCACAACTTTCATTACAGAGGTTCTGGAGGCACTGCCAAATCCCCCACTTCCCCTGACCTTAACCCTGACCCTAACCTTAACCCTTACCCTAACCCAGGTTCGTATCCTGCTCCCACCCCTGACCCTAACCTTAACCCTTACCCTAACCCGGGTTCGTATCCTGTTCCAACTCCTAATCCCACCCCCAACCCTACTCCTAACCCTAATCCTACCCCCAACCCTACTCATTTACATTTACATTTACATCATTTAGCAGACGCTCTTATCCAGAGCGACTTACAAATTGGTGCATTCACCTTATAGCCAGTGGGATAACCACTTTACAAATGTTTATTTTATTTTTATTTTTTTGGGGGGGGTGGGGTGGGGTAAGGGGGGGGTTAGAAGGATTACTTTATCCTATCCCAGGTGTTCCTTAAAGAGGTAGGGTTTCAAATGTCTCCGGAAGGTGGTGAGTGACTTCGCTGTCCTGGCGTCGTGAGGGAGCTTGTTCCACCATTGGGGTGCCAGAGCAGCGAACAGTTTTGAGTGGGCTGAGCGGGAACTGTGCTTCAGCAGAGGTAGGGGAGCCAGCAGGCCAGAGGTGGATGAACGCAATGCCCTCATTTGGGTGTAGGGACTGATCAGAGCCTGAAGGCACGGAGGTGCCGTTCCCCTCACAGCTCCGTAGACAAGCACCATGGTCTTGTAGCAGATGCGAGCTTCAACTGGAAGTCAGTGTAGTGTGCGGAGGAGCGGGGTGACGTGAGAGAACTTGGGAAGGTTGAACACCAGACGGGCTGCGGCATTCTGGATGAGTTGTAGGGGTTTAATGGCACAGGCGGGGAGCCCAGCCAACAGCGAGTTGCAGTAATCCAGACGGGAGATGACAAGTGCCTGGATTAGGACCTGTGCCGCTTCCTGAGTAAGGCAGGGTCGTACTCTCCGAATGTTGTAGAGCATGAACCTACAGGATCGGGTCACCGCCTTGATGTTAGCGGAGAACGACAGGGTGTTGTCCAGGGTCACGCCAAGGCTCTTCGCACTCTGGGAGGAGGACACAACGGAGTTGTCAACCGTGATGGCGAGATCATGGAACGGGCAGTCCTTCCCCGGGAGGAAGAGCAGCTCCGTCTTGCCAAGGTTCAGCTTGAGGTGGTGATCCGTCATCCATACTGATATGTCTGCCAGACATGCAGAGATGCGATTCGCCACCTGGTTATCAGAAGGGAGAAAGGAGAAGATTAGTTGTGTGTCGTCTGCGTAGCAATGATAGGAGAGGCCATGTGAGGATATGACAGAGCCAAGTGACTTGGTGTATAGCGAGAATAGGAGATGGCCTAGAACTGAGCCCTGGGGGACACCAGTGGTGAGAGCACGTGGTGCGGAGACAGCTTCTCGCCACGCCACTTGGTAGGAGCGACCGGTCAGGTAGGACGCAATCCAAGAGTGAGCCGCGTCGGAGATGCCCAGCTCGGAGAGGGTGGAGAGGAGCATCTGATGGTTCACAGTATCAAAGGCAGCAGACAGGTCTAGAAGGACAAGAGCAGAGGAGAGAGAGTTAGCTTTAGCAGTGTGGAGAGCCTCTGTGACACAGAGAAGAGCAGTCTCAGTTGAATGACCAGTCTTGAAACCTGACTGGTTTGGATCAAGAAGGTCATTCTGAGAGAGATAGCAAGAGAGTTGGCTAAAGACGGCACGCTCAATAGTTTTGGAGAGAAAAGAAAGAAGGGATACTGGTCTGTAGTTGTTGACATCAGAGGGATCGAGTGTTGTTTTTTTGAGAAGGGTGCAACTCTCGCTCTCTTGAAGACGGAAGGGACATAGCCAGCGGTCAAGGATGAGTTGATCAGCGGGTGAGGTAAGGGAGAAGGTCACCGGAGATGGTCTGGAGAAGAGAGGAGGGGATAGGGTCAAGCGGGCAGGTTGTTGGGCGGCCGGCCGTCACAAGTCGCAAGATTTTATCTGGAGAGAGAGGGGAGAAAGAAGTCAAAGCATAGGGTAGGGCAGTGTGAGCAGGACCAGCAGTGTCATTTGACTTAACAAACGAGAATCGGATGTCGTCAACCTTCTTTTCAAAATGGTTGACGAAGTCATCCACAGAGAGGGAGGAGGGTGGGGGAGGGGGAGGAGGATTCAGCAGGGAGGAGAAGGTGGCAAAGAGCTTCCTAGGGTTAGAGGCATTTACTCCTAACCCTAACCCTAACCCTAACCCTAACCCTACCCCCAACCCTACTCCTAACCTTAACCCTAAACTTAACCCTTACCCTAACCCGGGTTCGTATCCTGTTCCAACTCCTAACCCTACCCCCAACCCTACTCCTAACCCTAACGCTACCCCCAACCCTACTCCTAACCCTAACCCTAACCCTGACCCTAACCTTAACCCTTACCCTAACCCGGGTTCGTATCCTGTTCCCACCCCTAACCCTACTCCTAACCCTAACCGCACCAAAACCCCCCCTCTCTGATTCACAACCTTTTCTCATCCTCTGATTCCTCTTCCAATCAGCATACAATCCTTATCCCCTTAGTCACTACATTCTCACATAGGATCAGACCGCTACATCAGGCATTCAAACATAATTTTCTCATTACTCAACAGGCATACACAGCCTTCCAGCCATATAGAATTATCTCAGCATTCAGAAGGAATAAGAGTCTCAAAGACGTCCTAATCAAAGCCAAATACAGCACTAAGCCCCCACAACCACCCAAACCTCACACGGCCCACTTCAAACCAAGAAAATTCATTTCAAATCCACACAGCAAGACCTCCACTCCAGTTCTAGACTCTATCTCACTCAACACTCCAAATGTCATTTATATAATTACCTGTACATTATGCAAAAAACACTACATTGGGGAAACTCAGTATACAATAGAAACTAGACTTAAACAACATCTATACAACATCAAACGGGCCCATCTACACACAGAACCAGTCACTCATTTCCAGGATCACCCCATCACTTACCTCAATATATCCGGCTTACAGTCATGTTCTGGGTGGACCAGTGGGCGGCGAAAAGCAGTGGAACGTGGGTGGATAAGAGATCTACAAACGATTATACCCACCGGTCTGAATGAGCGTTTTTAACCAGTTAGATAGGATCAATCGAAAGGGATAGCACTTGTTTACAGGGACATAAGTATTTGATACATCAGAAAAGCAGAACTTAATATTTGGTACAGAAACCTTTGTTTGCAATTACAGAGATCATATGTTTCCTGTAGGTCTTGACCAGGTTTGCACACACTGCAGCAGGGATTTTGGCCCACTCCTCCATACAGACCTTCTCCAGATCCTTCAGGTTTCGGGGCTGTCGCTGGGCAATACAGACTTTCAGCTCCCTCTATTGGGTTCAGGTCTGGAGACTGGCTAGGCCACTCCAGGACCTTGAGATGCTTCTTACGGAGCCACTGCTTAGTTGCCCTGGCTGTGTGTTTCAGGTCGTTGTCATGCTGGAAGACCCTGCCACGACCCATCTTCAATGCTCTTACTGAGGGAAGGAGGTTGTTGGCCAAGATCTCGTGATACATGGCCCCATCCATCCTCCCCTCAATATGATGCAGTCGTCCTGTCCCCTTTGCAGAAAAGCATTCCCAAAGAATGATGTTTCCACCTCCATGCTTCACGGTTGGGATGGTGTTCTTGGGGTTGTCCTCATCCTTCTTCTTCCTCCAAACACGGCGAGTGGAGTTTAGACCAAAAGCTCTATTTTTGTCTCATCAGACCACATGACCTTCTCCCATTCCTCCTCTGGATCATCCAGATGGTCATTGGCAAACTTCAGACGGGCCAGGACATGCGCTGGCTTGAGCAGGGGGACCTTGCGTGCGCTGCAGGATTTTAATCCATGACGGCGTAGTGTGTTACTAATGGTTTTCTTTGAGACTGTGGTCCCAGCTCTCTTCAGGTCATTGACCAGGTCCTGCCGTGTAGTTCTGGGCTGATCCCTCACCTTCCTCATGATCATTGATGCCCCACGAGGTGAGATTTTGCATGGAGCCACAGACCGAGGGTGATTGACCGTCATCTTGAACTTCTTCCATTTTCTAATAATTGCACCAACAGTTGATGCCTTCTCACCAAGCTGCTTGCCTATTGTCCTGTAGCCCATCCCAGCCTTGTGCAGGTCTACAGTTTTATCCCTGATGTCCTTACACAGCTTTCTGGTCTTGGCCATTGTGGAGAGGTTGGAGTCTGTTTGATTGAGTGTGTGGACAGGTGTCTTTTATACAGGTAACGAGTTCAAACAGGTGCAGTTAATACAGGTAATGAGTGGAGAACAGGAGGGCTTCTTAAAGAAAAATGAACAGGTCTGTGAGAGCCGGAATTCTTACTGGTTGGTAGGTAATCAAATACTTATGTCATGCAATAAAATGCAAATTAATTACTTAAAAATCATACAATGTGATTTTCTGGATTTTTGTTTTAGATTCCGTCTCTCACAGTTGAAGTGTACCTATGATAACAATTACAGACCTCTACATGCTTTGTAAGTAGGAAAACCTGCAAAATCGGCAGTGTATCAAATACTTGTTCTCCCCACTGTATGTGTATATAATTGTGTTTGTACATGTATTATTAAAGCATCTATCCCCTGATCCCTTGTATATTTTAATATCTCAGTCCCTTCATGGTCCTAGATAACCACTCAGACTATCATTTTAGAAACAATAATAACCTACTTACTTTTGGTAAGGTTCGTAGGGGGTAATCTAGATAATTTTAACAGTTGAATGGTTTATAGCATTATAATGGAGGGGCACACAACAATAGGCCTGCGCACCACAAGACAAACCAGTCTCTTTTTAACCCTACCCTAATTCAAAACCTAACCCTAACCCTAACCCTAACCCTAACCCTCTAATGAAGCCTAGTAAGGCGAAACGTCAGGCAGTGCTTTTTATTTGTATATTTGTAAACAATTTTTGATGACTTTTTGGACACCTTTTTTTTTAAACAGGGGATTCAGATACTTTTAAAACCAAAAGGACTACAAAATCAACAAACAATTCAAGTGCAGGAGCACACCGATAACATCCACTATTGGATTCTTCCATTCTTCCTCCATCACTAAGGGTAGGCCACCCAAACATTTCAAATGTGAGTATGGAATAAAGGACCTGGGTAAGAATTTGTTTTGGACTAGGTGTGCACACTGAAGACAACAACATATATCCTTTTTTTTAATTGTCCACTTGTTTTTCACTAAGGAAAATACAAAATTGTTTTTATACTACCATCGGAACAAAGTGGAAACTACAAAGGAAGAACCACCAAACACTTCCAGTTCCATACCTTTAATGGTGGATGTTTTTGGTTTTGTGTAGTCAGAATGAAAATGATTACATTCTACATCCACCAGATGGCAGTGTGAGTTCACCTATAAAAGTGAGTGTTTGTTAGATTGAGTGTGGTATCTAGTTCTCTTTCCAGTCCGGTCATTAATCATTGTGTTTTTTATGTAAACCCCTTTTTTAAAAACCCTACCCTATCCTTCCCCCCCTTTTTTCCATGCTTGTTTTAGATAGGGATCTTTATATGCTTACCTTACCTGTTTACATTGCTTTTAGCCATCAGCCTTAGAGACAACAAGATGCCAATATGTCTGTCCCTCTCCACAATCGCTATGGGAGCTTGGCTCGGAATATTGACTTGGGTGAGTGCACCCCAGCCCCTACCATGAACACAAGTGAGAGACAGATTATTAATATACCTATGGCACCTGTAGATCTGGTACTTACCAAAAAGTACTTTAAGTTACTGCAGGCTCTACACCATTCAGAGATTTTGGCCAACTCTGTTACTACAGGTTCTTGCCCCCTCGGGATGCTTAGACAGGTTGCTAAGCTATCTGCTTTTATTAAACCCTCTTCACCTACTATAGACACTTTAGAGAAGGTTAAGCAGAATACTGCACAGTGGATGGAGGCTAACATGGGTATATTATGGGAGCATTATGATATGGTGATAGCTCTGGGTTTAGAGGAACTTCATGATTTTCACCTGGAGGCCTTTAATAAGGCAGTAGTTTGGGGAAAAGCCAGATATAGGCGCAAGTTCACTATAACTTCAGCGGATACACTGAGATCAATGCTACAGGCCCCTCGAGTAGCTCCATCTACTCAAACACCTTTAACATTGTGTCCTGTGGAGTTTCCACCTTTGCCTAAGGTTTCCCAACCTTTGAGGCCCACCTCCAATGCCAAGGTAGTAGCAGATCTTAAAGCCACTAGGGATACACCATCTAAGCCCTTACCGGTGGTAGGTTTCCCCTGGTCTGGTTTACCTCCATATGCTCCCAGGCAGCTCCCCAGTCCTCAGGGCCCATGCACTTCATTGGAGAAGGAAGACCATAGATTGATATCAGTACCTCTTGCCCCCATTCCCGATAAAGTCCCCTTACCACTTACGGTACAGGCCTTTATTGAAATTGAGCCCTGCTCCTTTGGAAATCTCTTTTGCACTTCAGGAGGATTTACCATCAGGGGAGAGTAGTAAGACCTCCAGCCCCCAAGCCAACTGCCCCAGTCATGGTAAGGGGTAACACCTGGCTATAGCCCCTATAGATAGCACTAGTCCTGTTAAAATAGGAAAGGAAGACAAGGAGGTTATGCTGGATGGAGATAAAATTCAATCTTCTCAAAAGTATGATCCTCCTTACTCCAATGTGGTGGTTCCATGTAGTAATTCGATCTCTTCTGCATCCCTTCCAGAACAAGAACAGCAGGGGCCCCAGGTGGTGGCGGAGCAGGCTCTAGTAATGGCAACGGTTAAAATAGGTGGACATGAAATAATGATTCTTTACACTACAAAATATATTTCTTACCTGAGTGAATCACAATCTGAGTCCCCTCCTAACCCCCTAAAAACAAACCTGCAATCTGAGCCTGTTCTAGCCACACGCCGGGAGCCTCTTAGACATCCTAACACAGGGAGAAAGATGAAGGACTGGGTGATTGACATTGGTAAACCTATTGTGGTGATAGGAGATTCAAATCTGTCACGCATCCCTGCCTTTTGTGATGCTCGTGTGCAGGTGGATAGCTTTCCAGGGGCCACCTTCTATCATCTGAAAGGCGTTTTGGAGAAGCTAGAACAAAATCCTGCCATAGAGAAGGTGATTCTGTCTGCAGGCTTAAACAACTGCCTCTTGAGACAGACATCTAGCACCACCTGGAAACAGCTGCAGCAGTTGCTGAAGGTGTGTGAGAACAGGCTTCCCAGTGCAATACTCTATGTCCCACTCATACATTTTTCAGATAGGCTGGAAAGAGATCAGCAGTCTCTCATAAATAGACTGAACAAAACCATTTTGGAGAAATGCAATTACTTAAATGACCTGAATAGACTCCGGTTCCACACACAGCCCCGTGATCCAGTCCACTGGACGGCTGAGACAGCTGTTGAGATCCTTCAATTCTGGCTGGATCAATTAAACATGTAAGGGGAGAACAATGTCAGGATACAGCTCCCCATTCGAATATTACCAACCTCTCTCTATCCTATAGACTTACAGAGACAGAGAGGGAAGTTTTAGAGAGAGGACTTACCTTTATTCCCACCCCAAAACAGATAGACCGCATGGAGCTTCGCAGGGACTTGCATACTTACCATAGGAGGTTGACATTATTGGATCATTTTGACTATGAGACAAACTTTCCCCATGTGCCTTTTACAAACAATTCCACTTGGGATCCTGAATTAGAGTCTGTCTCACATTCTATACAGACTCTCATACGGAGGGACTTGGATTCTCTTGCGAAGTTTAGGCCCAAACCAGCTGTTAATTTTAACCTTACTCAACAACAATTAAATGCTATTAAGAATTTTAGTAACAATCAGAGTATCATAATAAAACCAGCTGATAAGGGGGTCACAAATTGTCATCATGGATAAGGTCATCATGGATAAGGTCATCATGGATAAGGTCATCATGGATAAGGTCATCATGGATAAGGTACAATATCTTGTGGAGGCAAATAGACAGCTAAGTAATGAGAAACATTATGTCCCGCTACCTCACACTATTGAATCTGAGACACAGGGTATGATCCGGGATATAGTGGTAGAGTTGTATGAAAACAACTTTATTACGGTGAAACAAATGTCTTACCTGTTGGGACCAGATTCACCTAGACCCAGACAATTTTATTTGCTTCCTAAGATTCACAAAGCTCCAGAGAAGTGGACTGTTCCTTTCCAGGTTCCATGTGGCCGTCCTATTGTGAGTGACTGTGGCTCAGAGTCATATCGGGTTGCAGAATATATAGATTATTATATTAATCCTCTCTCCCAGAAACATGCTAGTTATGTGAAAGATACATATGACTTTGTGAATAAGCTGAAAGGCTTGAAAGTACCGACAGAGGCTTTTTTATTTTCTATAGACATCAATTCACTGTATACAAACATTGAGACGGCTCTGGGCCTACAGGCAGTCAAAAATGCTGTTAATAGATTCCCTGACCCTAAACGTCCAGATAAGGCTATTTTGGATTTATTGGAGCTAAGTCTGACCAGGAATGATTTTGAATTTAATGATAAGTATTACCTCCAAATTCATGGAACAGCAATGGGTAAAACATTTGCACCAGCTTTTGCAAACCTGTACATGTGCTTTTGGGAGGAAACAGCATTTATTCAATGTAAGACCTTACCACTGCTCTATTGCAGATATCTTGATGACATCTTTGGCATATGGGGGCACTCCATTTTAGAGTTTGAGGAATTTGTGGATGTTTTAAATACACACCATACAGCAATTACCATCACACACAATATACAGGAGGAGAAACTAGAGTTTTTAGATACACAAGTGTTTTTTATGCTTGAGGGAGAAACTAAATCATTGGCAACAAGAGTTTTCTTTAAAGAAACAGACAGACATGCTCTTTTGCACAAATCTAGTTGCTACCCAAAACATACATATAGGGGGTTGATAAAATCGTTTCAATAGGATCTGTACCTTGTCAGAAGACGTGGAGAAGGCCACAGCAACGCTCTTTAGAGCTCTAGGGCCGCGGGGCTACTCCAAACGTTTTCTGAGGGAAATAAAAACTGAGGTAAAACAGATATTCGAAAATGATGGAGGGTATAATAAAGAGATTGACAACCGTACTATCATACCTTTTGTGGCAACATATTCCCAGAGCTTGGTGGGATTCGGCTCCAAACTTAAATCCCACTTCCAACAGGCTCAGCAGGCCAATGGGGCGTTAGAGAAATTCAGAGTGATATCAGCATATAGGAGAAATAAAAACCTTAAAGACATACTGGTTCACTCTAGTCTCACACAAAAGAAAAAACCACTGGATAATGACAAATATCTTTTAAAACTCAAGTATCTTAAAAACACATTTTCAGGGTTGGGGGCTCCAATATGGCATAACATGGGGTTGGAAACGGCCAATGTGGTCTATGGGATTAGGTGCAGTCTGTGTCGGAAGATATATATTGGTGAAACCAAAAATTCTTTAGGTGATAGACTTAAACAGCACTTATATCACATTGGTAAAATGGACAGAACTACGGTGCTATATACCCACTTTCAGGGACACACTGTGGATAATGTAACAATTTTCGGTTTAGAGACTAACAAAAACTGGTCAAAACTGCAACGACAGAGGGCAGAAAGACGTTGGATTAAGGTTATTAAGACTATTGATCCAATGGGCTTAAATGAGAAATTCTAAACCACCTAGCACCTTGCCTTCATCTGGCGTCCGGTTTCGGAGACGGCAGCTGGACCTCGCTCTGAGGTTTAAGAGATATACATCAGGGGGAGAGATGTATTGACTGCAGGAATGTACCAATAAATGAATTTGAAAATTGTGTGGCTTTCTATTTTACAAAGAAAAAAATATTTTTGACATCTGGTAGGACCAGTATGGCACTTTTGCATGATAACCCCCCCCCCCCCTTTTTATGCATGAAAAGCACTTATTGTATATTTATTTTAATTGTACATAATTAATTGTATATCATTGGTGCATTTCCTGTAGTCTATATATTTTTTGTCATACTGGGGACTCTTAAATGTTGAGCCAGGGTGTGGATTTGCTATGTTTAGTTGTTCTATGTTTTTGTTCTAGATCGTTTGATCTATGTTGGCCAGGGTGGTTCCCAATCAGAGGCAGCTGTAGCTCGTTGTATCTGATTGGGGACCATACTTAGGCAGCATGTTTTATAATACAATATGACATTTAGCAGACGCTTTTATCCAAAGCGACTTACAGTCATGCGTGCATACATTTTTGTGTATGGGTGGTCCCGGGGATCGAACCCACTACCTTGGCGTTACAAGCGGCGTGCTCTACCAGCTGAGCTACAGAGGACCACTAGTCGGTGTGGGATCTTGATCCGTAAAGGTTTGTTGTGTAATAACCTCAGGACTTCACGTATCGTTTGTTTGTTGTTTTTGTCGTTAAGTACGTTAAATAAAAGTATGTACGCTTATCACGCTGCGCCTTGGTCCATGTCTTCAGTCAACGATCGTGACAGAAGATCCCACCATAAGAGGACCAAGCAGCGTGCCCAGGAGGAGAAGATGGCGATGTCGCAGGTGGGCAAATGGTGGTCTTGGGAGGAGATATTCGCGGGGAAAGGGCCATGGGCAAAGGTGAATGCCCAGGCAGGAGAGGAGACTGTGGAGGCACGCTACAGAGAGGAGCAGCGGCAACACAGAGGGTACCGGCCGGGGAGGAAGCCCGAGAGACAGCCCCAATCATTTTGTTTGGGGGGGCTAAAAGGGTGGTTGGCGGAGCCACGTACTGTGCCGCGAGTGTTCCGGCACAGTCCTGTACGTCCTGTGCTAGCACCACGCACGTGTCGTGCTAAGGTGGGCATGCAGCCAGGACGGGGTGTGCCGGCACAACACTCGTGGCCTCCAGTACCCCTCCTCGGTACCGTATGTCCTGCGCCAGTGCCACGTGCTGTAGCGCCAGTACGAGTGCACAGCCCTGTACGTCCTGTGCTGATGCCTCACACATATTGTGTGGAAATAGGCATTCAGCCAGGACGGGTTGTGTCAGCTCTCCGCTCTAGACCTCCAGTCCGCCTCCACAGTCCGGCCCGGCCCGTTCCGGCTCCCCGCACCAAGCCAGTGGTGCGTGTTCCCAGTCCAGCCCGGCCTGTTCCTTCTCCCCGCACCAAGACAGTGGTGCGTGTTCCCAGTCCAGCCCGGCCTGTTCCTGTCCCTCGCACCAAGCCAGTGGTGCGCGTCACCAGCCCAGTCTGGCCTGTTCCTGCTCCCCGCACCAAGCCAGTGGTGCGCGTCGCCAGCCCGGTCCGGCCTGTGCCTGTCCCTCGCACCAAGCCAGTGGTGTGCGTCGCCAGCCCGGTCCGGCCTGTTCCTGCTCCCCGCACCAAGCCAGTGGTGCGCTTCGTCAGCCCGGTCCGGCCTGTTCCTGCTCCTCGCACCAAGCCAGTGGGGCGCGTCGCCAGCCCGGTCCGGCCTGTTCCTGCTCCCCGCACCAAGCCAGTGGTGCGCGTCGTCAGCCCGGTCCGGCCTGTTCCTGCTCCCCGCACCAAGCCAGTGGTGCGCGTCGTCAGCCTGGTCCGGCCCGTTCCTGCTCCCCGTACCAAGCCAGTGGTGCGTGTGTCCAGTCCAGCTCCGGCCAGCGGGACCAGATCAGGGGCGCAACGGGGGGGGTGGAGAGAGAGTGGTGGTCACGCCCGGAGCCGGATCCGCCTCCGAGGCGGAATGCCCACCCGGCCCCTACCCTCTTGTGTTTGTGTGGCGCGGTCGCAGTCCGCGCCTTTGGGGGGGGGGGGGTACTGTCACGCCCTGGCTCTGGGGACTCTTAAATGTTGAGCCAGGGTGTGGATTTGCTATGTTTAGTTTTTCTATGTTTTTGTTCTAGATCGTTTGATCTATATTGGCCAGGGTGGTTCCCAATCAGAGGCAGCTGTAGCTCGTTGTCTCTGATTGGGGACCATACTTAGGCAGCCTGTTTTGGCACTAGTCTTTGTGGGATCTTGATCCGTAAAGGTTTGTTGTGTTATAACCTCAGGACTTCACGTATCGTTTGTTGTTTTTGTCGTTAAGTACGTTAAATAAAAGTGTGTACGCTTAACACGCTGCGCCTTGGTCCGTGTCTTCAGTCAACGATCGTGACACGGGGGGTCCTTTTTGGCGGCAGGTTGCAGTGTAGATCAACATGAATATACTCCTTCACAATCATTGTATTCTTGTTTTAGCTGGGGCTTCACTTGCCTTCAAAAGGAAAACTTATCGTAAATTAGAAATCAAGGGAATTTCACAATAAAAGTCTAACTTCAATTGTGCCTGTTCCTAAAACTAATAAAAGTCTCCACTTACCTGTTGTTTAAAAGCCATCTTATGTGGACATCTAGGAGTGACAGCGGAAATCACCTGTGGGTTTATGAAATAAAAGAGGGTTAGAAAACACTGTCTATGAAATTATTGTATTTATTTATTGGTTTGGTTTGATGTGGTGTATATGGTTTACAGGAATATATTTACTTACTTTATTTGGTCCTTTTGCATGTAGGGAGGATATACATTCTGCACCTTTTGTTTCCCCCCCTTTTTATAAGCACTTATATTTTTCTATATTTATTTAAATATTTATTGAGATAGTGGTTTTCTCCGTTTTTGTTGCTTCCCCAACAGTGAGATAGAAACAGGTTCCGGTAGCCAATGGGTTAACACAGCCCAAGACAGAATATTCCCCTCAACTTTTGACCTAACCCTAACCACAGTGACATTGTGCCTAAACTAGAGAATATTCCCTTGCCCCTCACCTTAACCCTAACCCCAACCTCAGTGACACCAGTGCCTAAACCTAACCTCAGTGACACCGGTGCCTAAAACCTAACCCTAACCCTAAAGTCCTCTACTTAAACCCTAACCCTAACCCTAACCCTAACCCTAACCCTAACCCTAACCTCAGAGACACCGGTGCCTAAACCTAACCTCAGTGTCACCGATGCCTAAAACTTAATTCCTTCCCGTTTTTGGGATTCTATTGTAATGTCTTGTCTTGTCTTTCCTGTATTTTTTATTTGTTTTATGTTTTTTGGGGGGATTTCATTAAAACAGAAAGGATAAGATATATATATAGCCCCTGTGCCCGTGCACACTTAACACCCACTTGGTGTTAAGAATTTGTCCCCTACCTAACCCTAACCCTAACCCTAACCCTAACCAGATGGCCACAGGAACATACCCCCCTCCTCCTCCTACGCCACCATTGGCACCACCTCTGTCAGAACAAACTGCACCCTCCCACACTACAAACAACCAACACCACCTCCACAACACTAACAAACAGGGCTACCACCAACACCACCTTCACAACACTAACAAGCAGGGATACCACCAACACCACCTCCGCAACACTAACAAACAGGGCTACCACCAACACCACCTCCACAACACTAACAAACAGGGCTACCACCAACACCACCTCCACAACACTAACAAACAGGGCTACCACCAACACCACCTCCACAACACTAACAAACAGGGCTACCACCAACACCACCTCCACAACACTAACAAACAGGGCTACCACCAACACCACCTCCACAACACTAACAAACAGGGCTACCACCAACACCACCTCCACAACACTAACAAACAGGGCTACCACCAACAGGGGCCCTCCAACGTCTCCCACCAGGCACATCAGACTGGGGGCTGCCGCAACCACGGGCCCCACAGGGTCTTCGACTAGGGTGGAGGACAAGGGGCTGCCGCAACCACGGACCCCACAAGGCCCTCGACTAGGGCGGAGGACAAGGGGCTGCCGCAACCATGGACCCCACAGGGTCTTCGACTAGGGCGGAGGACAATGGGTTGCCACAACCACGGGCCCTCGACTAGGGCGGAGGACAAGGGGCTGCCGCAACCACGGGCCCTCGACTAGGGCGGAGGACAAGGGGCTGCCGCAACCACGGGCCCTCGACTAGGGCGGAGGACAAGGGGCTGCCGCAAGCATGGACCCCACAGGGTCTTCGACTAGGGCGGAGGACAATGGGTTGCCACAACCACGGGCCCTCGACTAGGGCGGACGACAAGGGGCTGCCGCAACCATGGACCCCACAGGGTCTTCGACTAGCAAACACTAAACTGACTGTACCAAATAACCTCTCACCTAATTTGAATAAATCCTCAATTAAAAATATTATTTATAACTTCTGTTTTCTTGTTTAATTGATTATGTATTTATTTATTATTCATTTCTATTTTCTGATTGGATTGCTGTGTGTTTTACTTTTAATTGCATGATAATTATTTTGATTTCTTACCCCCTTTTAAGGCAATAGTTTGAACAATTAGCACTGATTTATTTATAGTTGCCAACATCAGCAACTAAAAGGAAATTGTATCTAGTTTACAAACATTTCAGACATGTCAAATGCCATCCACCAGGCCATGGTGGTCCAGCGGTTAGGGTATCGGGAAAGTTGGTGATAATTTGCTGGTTTGAATCCCCCAAGGGGGTAAAAAAGGAAAAACCTATGTTTTGGGTGTTCCATTGAGAAAGGCACTTGGTGCCAAATGTTTTATGGTACGCTGTTGATGGGAATTCAGGCCATCTAGTGACCATCAACAAACATTTTGGGGAACTACCCTTTATTCTGGTTGGAAGTTTTGAGCTTTTTGGGACTACTTAATCTATTGACACACTGTATTAAAATGGTACTTTGGTTTTACAGTGAGGGAAAAAGTATTTGATCCCCTGCTGATTTTGTACGTTTGCCCACAGACAAAGAAATGATCAGTATATAATTTTAATGGTAGGTTTATTTGAACAGTGAGAGACAGAATAACAACAAACAAATCCAGAAAAACGCATGTCAAAAATGTTATAAATTGATTTGCATTTTAATGAGGGAAATAAGTATTTGACCCCCTCTCAATCAGAAAGATTTCTGGCTCCCAGTTGTCTTTTATACAGGTAATGAGCTGAGATTAGGAGCACACTCTTAAAGGGAGTGCTCCTAATCTCAGTTTGTTACCTGTATAAAAGACACCTGTCCACAGAAGCAATCAATCAATCAGATTCCAAACACTCCACCATGGCCAAGACCAAAGAGCTCTCCAAGGATGTCAGGGACAAGATTGTAGACCTACACAAGGCTGGAATGGGCTACAAGACCATCGCCAAGCAGCTTGGAGAAGGTGACAACAGTTGGTGCGATTATTCGCAAATGGAAGAAACAAAAAAGACCTGTCAATCTCCCTCAGCCTGGGGCAACAATTGGTAACACACTACGCCATGAAGGACTGAAATCCTGCAGCGCCCGCAAGGTCCCCCTGTTCAAGAAAGCACATATACAGGCCCGTCTGAAGTTTGCCAATGAACATCTGAATGATTCAGAGGAGAACTGGGTGAAAGTGTTGTGGTCAGATGAGACCAAAATGGAGCTCTTTGGCATCAACTCAACTCGCCGTGTTTGTAGGAGGAGGAATGCTGCCTGACCCCAAGAACACCATCCCCACCGTCAAACATGGATGTGCAAACATTATGCTTTGGGGGTGTTTTTCTGCTAAGGGGATAGCACCACCCTACCACAATGCTCTGTTTCTGATGACTGGGATGAATGCAGGAGCAGATTTCAGGAGCAGGACAAGACACCCTCTTATTGACTGATGACTGATATAAAGGCCTGTAGGTGATAGGTCTGGCTTATATTATTATGATGGTCATAATACTTCTTGACAGTGTCATAAAATGTATTTTTTTAGTCCAAATAAAGTGACACAGGATGGTCTTAATGCTTTATGACAGTGTCATAAAGTGTATTTTAAATATGATGAAAAAAAACATGACTGTAAAGAATTCATTATAACAACAACAAAGGACTTAAGAAACAAACTTTAAAAAGGAAATTGGCAGGAAAAAACACATTTTCATAAATGTGGGTTTTGACACTGTTATGTACCGTAATTTTCGGACTATAAGCCGCGCCTTTTTTCCCATTTTTCGACCCTGCGGCTTATATAACGGTGCGGTTAATCTATGGATTTTTACAGCTAACGGCCACTAGAAGACCTCCTAAATCTATGGATTTTACAGGTTATAGTCCACCAACTTTAACTCTATGGGCTCTATGACCGGTCCGCGCCCCCCACCTTTAAGCTGCGGGCTCCAGCAGGAAAAGCTGGAGGCCGGAAAAGAGTGAGACAGGTAGCGTGCAAAATTAAAAGTGGAACCGAGAGTGGTACGAGAGACAGAACAAGAGACAGAACGAGAGCAAGACAGACAGACATTACAAGAGCGAGACAGTTTGTCTCTTTCCCGACAATCCCCTCTGTGCACGAACCCTTACATATGATAATTAAACATTAAAACACCTGCGGCTTATAGTCCAGTGCGGCTTATATATGTACACATCATTCAATATCATTCAATTTAGCTGCTGCGGCTTATACTCCGGTGCGCCTTATAGTGCGGAAAATACGGTAGTTGTCATAACCAGCCATAAATAACTCAATATATGTCACAATAGATGTACATATATGGGTCATTACAGTGTTATGACCATATTATGACAGGTTATGACACATTATGTCAGCTGTTATGGCATGTTATGACATGGTTATGACTGTGTTATGATGCTGGGTGTCAAGTAAAGGGTTACCAGATATTGTATAACATATGTCATGGCCTAGCCTACTGCTTGTGCATATTAGTCGCTCACTGACAATAAAAACATTCCTATTCCCTATTTTAATTTCATGCAATGGATTGAATAATCTTCTCTGGACATGTAGGAATCCTATTCATATTTGTTATTTACAACCATTGTCATGCTACTTTGTTGATAAAGCAACTCACAGAGTATTACTCTGTTCCAGAATAAATGGGCTCTGGAATGACTCAGGTCCTTCCTCCACTGCAGCCTCCTCAACAGTTTATTCATTCCTTTGCAGAAAAAATATTTTCATCCAGACTTTGTGGCTTGGAAAGGGTAATGATTATTAATCCATTAATCAAACAGATGGGGTTTTGGAAAAGTAGCTACTTCTTTCCAAACACCCCCATCTAGTGGATGTACAGGGTTATTAGAATTAGTCGGAAATCACTATTCAAGACAAAGGCTGAGGAACATATTGCCCATGTTCGAGAGCATCAAATCCATGATGCATTGTTGGTACATGGTGACTGACTGACTGATCTACAAATAATAATGGTACAAAATGATTTGTAGATCAGTCAGTTGGCAGTCGCCTGCACTGTCGGCTGCAATGTCGAACAAGCCCCTTGTTTCTATAAAATAATTACTGAACGATGGAGGGGAATTGTTTTCACATGGACATATAGCTTGATTACTTCAGAGGCAAAATTGTTGATATCCAGACAATAGCTCTACAATTGCATTGTTTGTCATCACAGGGAGTCTGTGTAGGGCTTTACCCTCAGGGCACACACTGGTTGAATCAACATTGTTTCCACATCATTTCAATGAAATTACTTTGAAACAACGTGGAATAGACATTGCATTGACATCTGTGCCCAGTCAGTCATTCAGTTAGTCATTCAGTCAGTCAGTCATTCAGTTAGTCAGCTAACCATCTTTGACCCTCAACTGTACTGAACAAAAATATAAATGCAACATGCTACAATTTCAACAATTTTACTGAGTTACAGTTCATATAAGGAAATCAGTCAATTGAAATAAATTCATTATGCCCTAATCTATGGATTTCACATTACTGAGCAGGGGTGCAGCCATGGGTGGGCCTGAGATGGCATAAGCCCACCCACTTGGGAGCCAGGCCCAGCCAATCAGAACCCCACAAAAGGGTTTTATTACAGACAGAAATACTCAGTTTCATCAGCTGTCAATGTGGCTGATCTCAGACAATCGCGCAGGTGAAGAAGCCGGATGTGGAGGTCCTGGGCTGGTGTGGTTACACATGGTCTGCGGTTGTGAGGCCAGTTGGACGTACTGCCAAATTCTCTAAAACAACGTTGGAGGCGGCTTATGGTAGAGAAATTAACATTAAATTCTCTGGCAACAGCTCTGGTGGACGTTCCTGCAGTCAGCATGCCAATTGCACGCTCCCTCCAAACTTGAGACATCTGTGGCATTGTGTAGTGAGACAAAACGGCACCTTTTAAAGTGGGCTTTTATTGTCCCTCGCACAAGGTGCACCTGTGTAATGATCATGCTGTTTAATCAGCTTCTGGATATGCCACACCTGTCAGGTGGATGGATTTGGATTACCTTGGCAAAGGAGAAATGCTCACTAAACAGGCATGTAAACCAATTTGTGCAAAACGTTTGAGAGAAATATGTTTTTTGTGCGTATGGAAAAATTCTGGGATCTTTTATTTCAGCTCATGAAACATGGGAGCAACACTTTACATGTTGCGTTTATCAGTGGTGTAAAGTACTTCAGTAAAAATACTTTAAAGTACTACTTAAGTAGTTTTTTGGGGTATCTGTACTTTACGTGGTCCTCTGTAGCTCAGCTGGTAGAGCACGGCGCTTGTAACGCCAAGGTAGTGGGTTCGATCCCCGGGACCACCCATACACAAAAATGTATGCACGCATGACTGTAAGTCGCTTTGGATAAAAGCGTCTGCTAAATGGCATATTATTATTACCGTATTTATATTTTTGGCAACTTTTACTTTTACTTCACTACATTCCTAAAGAAAATAATGTACTTTTTACTCCATACATTTTCCCTGACACCCAAAAGTACTCGTAACATTTGGACAGGAAAATTGTCCAATTCACACACTTATCAAGAGAACATCCCTGGTCATCCCCACTGCCTCTGATCTGGCAGACTCATTAAACACACATGCTTTGTTTGTTTTGGAATGTGACCCTGGCTATCCGTCAATAAAAAATGAATACAAATTGGTTTGCTTAATATAAGGAATTTAAAATGATTTATACTTGTACTTTTACTTTTAATACATAAGTACATTTTAGCAATTCCATTTACATTTTATACTTAAGTATATTTAAAACCAAATACTTTGTAGCTACGTTAACAATCTAATCACATTATTGTTTTAAACGAGACATCATGGTATTGGGAATCCTCACAACCAAGTAAATAATGTTTTAGCACCACTATGTTGTCAAGACAACAAACTACAGGAAAGATAGTCATTTAATGCGAGAGGCTCAGCACCACTATGTTGTCAAGACAACAAACTACAGGAAAGATAGTCATTTAATGGGAGAGGCTCAGCACCACTATGTTGTCAAGACAACAAACTACAGGAAAGACAGTCATTTAATGGGAGAGGCTCAGCACCACTATGTTGTCAAGACAACAAACTACAGGAAAGACAGTCATTTAATGCGAGAGGCTCAGCACCACTATGTTGTCAAGACAACAAACTACAGGAAAGATAGTCATTTAATGCGAGAGGCTCAGCACCACTATGTTGTCAAGACAACAAACTACAGGAAAGACAGTCATTTAATGCGAGAGGCTCAGCGATGTTAGGATTTTGAAAGTCGTGTAACGTATTGCCGGCATTAAAATGCTTTTGGGAAACCGGGCACATGTCTTTATCCTATGGCTCTATCTTCCCTTCCCCCTCCAATCAACCTGCAGCTGGTGACCCCAGTGACCCTCCAATGAGAACAAAGTGTAGTTAATTAGACCAATCAGAACAATGTGTAGTTGATTGTTCCTCAATAAAGACTAGCCCTGTAAGTCTGGTACTGTTTAGCACTAACAAGCTTCATGGTCGGTAATGGAATTGCTGCAGTTCACATGTCTGCTTTTACTCATCAGCTTGAGATGTTTGACAGGTAAAATGCTTCTGAATAAGCAATAGTATTAAGTTGACATGTTCTTCATTTTTGTCTTGTAAACATTGATTGATATCATGAAGACCTATTGGTAGAATACACCTGCCAGATTGTGTGGAATGTTTTGTACCTTGTAGGTTTGGGACAGCAGTGTGGGGGTAACCAGTGTGGTCTTGCAGTGTGGGTCTAACCAGTTTGGTCTTGCAGTGTGGGTCTAAGCAGTGTGGGTCTAAGCAGTGTGGTCTTGCAGTGTGGGTCTAAGCAGTGTGGGTCTAAGCAGTGTGGTCTTGCAGTGTGGGTCTAACCAGTGTGGTCTTGCAGTGTGGGTCTAACCAGTGTGGTCTTGCAGTGTGGGTCTAACCAGTGTGGGTCTAACCAGTGTGGGTCTAACCAGTGTGGGTCTAACCAGTGTGGGTCTAAGCAGTGTGGTCTTGCAGTGTGGGTCTAAGCAGTGTGGGTCTAAGCAGTGTGGGTCTAAGCAGTGTGGGTCTAAGCAGTGTGGGTCTAAGCAGTGTGGGTCTAAGCAGTGTGGGTCTAAGCAGTGTGGGTCTAAGCAGTGTGGGTCTAAGCAGTGTGGGTCTAAGCAGTGTGGTCTTATATGTTTGGGTCAGCAGTGTGGGGTAACCAGTATGGTCCTGCATGTTTCCATCAAAAATGTGGGTCTAACCAGTATGGTCTTGCAGTGTGGGGAAAACCAGTATGGTCTTATATGTTTGGTTCAGCAGTGTAGGGGATAACCAATAGGGTCCAGCAGGTTTGGGTCAGCAGTGTGGGGATAACCAATAGGGTCCAGCAGGTTTGGGTCAGCAGTGTAGGGGGTAACCAGTAGGGTCCTGCAGGTTTGGGTCAGCAGTGTGGGGGTAACCAGCAATGTCTTGCATGTTTCCATCAGAAATGTGGGTCTAACCAGTGTGGTCTTGCAGGTTTTCATTAGAAGTGTGGGGCTAACCAGTACGGTCTTGCAATTGTGGGGCTGACCAGTACGGTCTTGCACTTGTGGGGCTGACCAGTACGGTCTTGCACTTGTGGGGCTGACCAGTACGGTCTTGCACTTGTGGGGCTGACCAGTACGGTCTTGCACTTGTGGGGCTGACCAGTACGGTCTTGCACTGTGGGTCTAACAAGTATGGTCCTGCAGGTTTTGGCCAGCAGTGTGGGGTTAACCAGTGGCAGTGTGATGATGGAGCTTGTCTGCCTCTTTCCTGGCACTGTGATGGAAATGGAGACTGTCTGGATGGCTCTGATGAAATGGCTTGCCGTAAGTCATGCTATGTTTCACTTTCTGCTCTATTCCAAATGATCCCATATTTGTTGATGTAGTGAAATTCTAAATATGGCTTACAACCTGTATTTACTGTAGACCTATTCCACACAGGTCTGTTAAATGTATTACTGTAGACCTATTCCACGTAGGTCTGTTAAATGTATTTACTGTAGTCTGTTTACAGTAGGTCTGTTTGTCCCTGTTCCCCAGCCTGTCCTAGGGGCCAGTTTGCCTGCATGACCGGGGCTCCTGGCTGTGTAAGTAGCTCTGCAGTGTGTGATGGGCAGCACCAGTGTTCTGATGGGTCTGATGAACTGAACTGCCCAGAGGACCAGGGCTGTCTGCAGGGGGACTGGAGGTGTAGGAACAAGATCTGTATCCCCAAGGACCAATACTGCAATGGGGCTAATGACTGTGTGGACAACTCTGATGAGACCTGTGGTGAGATCTTATGGAAACCAAGAGAGCATGTATATGAGACGTTATGGAAATTAGGAACTATTTAGTTACCATGTAATAGGAGCTATTATGGAAACCAGAAGAGCAGGTATTTTAGACTGTGTACAGTAGTATGTAGTCACAAAATGTGACAAGACCTTCAATTGTGTAGGCAATGCCATGCACATTTAAACATTGAAAAAAACAATGTTCCAAATTACATTTGAACTTTGTCAATTTTTCTGTGGTGTTGGTCCTTCAGCTGGTCAAAATATCCACAGGAAAGTATTATTAAACAGACTTCAAAATGCGGTATTGTGTGGAAATCAAAATGTTTGCTCATGACCGAAAGCACGTGCACAAGAAGTACAAGCACACGAACCATGCATACTAACTGAAGTCTTGTAGGTGTTTACGTTTGTATTTATTATGGATCCCCACTCTTCTTGGTGTCAGGCAAAATTAAGGCAGTTATACATTTTAAAAACATTACAATACATTCATAACAGATTTCAAAATTGCAATTGGATGTGCACAGAGCTAACATTAATAATATGCATGTCAATCTCTCCTGGCTCAAATTGGAGGAGAGATTGTATTAGTTTTTTATTATGGATCCCCATCAGCTGCTGCCATGGCTACTCTTCCTGGGGTCCATCAAAATTAAGGCAGTTATACATTTTAAAAAACATTACAATACATTCATAACAGATTTCTCAACATATTAAGTGTGTGCCCTCAGGCATCTACTCAGCCAATCATCAGTCATTTGTGTAAGTGATGTGCTTGTTGAATGTTCTTCGCCATAAGCGTGCTGAAAATCTGTCAATTTGTTTACTGTAAAACACAATTTTATCTGCTCAAACACCATTTTTTCCAAAGGTTTACTAAGAGTTTGTAACAGGCTGATTGGTTGGCTATTTGAGCCAGTTAAGGGGGCATTACTATTCCTAGGTAGGGGAATAACTTTTGCTTCCCTCCAGGCCTGGGGGCACACACTTTCTAGTAGGCTTAAATTGAAGATGTGGCAATATCATCCACTATTATCCTCAGGGATCTTCCATCCAAGTTGTCCGGTGGCTTGTCATTGTTGATCGGCAAATTTTTCACCTCTTCCACACTTTAAGGATTTCAAAATTACAACCCTTGTCTTTCATAATTTGGTCAGCTATACCGGATTTGTAGTGTCAGTGTTTGTTGCTGGCATGTCATGCCTATGTTTGCTAATCTTGCCAATGACAAAATCATTGAAGTAGTTGGCAATATCAGTGGGTTTTGTGATGAATGAGCCATCTGATTCAATTAATGAATGATGGAGCAGAGTTTGCCTTTTTGCCCAAAATTTAATTTAAGGTGCTCTAAAGCTTTTTACTATCATTATTTGTCATTTATCTTTGTTTCACAGTGTGAAATTAAATCTTCATAACCAGTGCTCTAAAACCTTGGGTTGAACAATTAATTCCTGTGGTTATTTTGTCAAAACAAATTGAGCAGTTGAAGGACCAATCATACAGACCGGTTAGACTGGTAGAGTAAGTTTACATCTCGTTTTATTCAACATTCTGGCATTCACGATTTTGTGGTGCTTTGTTTCAGGCTATATATCAATGTTTTATCAGTAATGATAACCGGCAGTGGGTAGCCTATAGGTCTGGTAATGATAACAGGCAGTATGTAGCCTATAGGTCTGGTAATGATAACCGGCAGTATGTAGCCTATAGGTCTATAATGATAACAGGCAGTATGTAGCCTATAGGTCTGGTAATGATAACAGGCAGTATGTAGCCTATAGGTCTGGTAATGATAAGATCATGTGTGTTTATTCATCAGGAAGGCATGTAGTGTGACGAGGCTGTGATGTGTGTTTTTAAAGCTGTTCCTCTTACAGGCCGGTGTGGGCCAACGGCTGTGCGTTGTCCCGGAGGGTTGTGTCTGACTGAAGATGAGTGGTGTGATGGAAAACTGCACTGCTCTGATGGCAGCGATGAACCCTCTACCTGTGGTAGGAAACTCTAACCCTTAACCTCTAACCCTAACCTTCAGTCTATAACAATTTACCTGTGGTAGGAACATCTAACCCAGGGGTTTCAAACATACGGCTCACTGGCCAGATCCGTCCTCCGGACCCATTCAATCCCTGACCCCATTAAATACTGTGGATTTAAGAAAAAACTATCCGGGTGAAAATGATCTTAATGTACACTGAGATTAATAAAACGAAATGGAAACTTTGTAGAAATAGTGGACCTACATTGATACTTTTCACTCTGTCCAGCTTGCTAAAAGTCATCCAAACGAAAGCTAGAGGACACATTTTTTTTCTCGCATTTTGACCGCAATGAAATATAATCCATTTTAAGTGCGGCCCACCAGACCTCGGTGAAGACCACATTTGTATTTGTTTTTATTATGGATCCCCGTTAGCTGCTGCCAAGGCAGCAGCTACGCTTCCTGGGGTTTATTATGGATCCCCATTAGTTCCTGCCAAGGCAGCAGCTACTCTTCCTGGGTTTTATTATGGATCCCAATTAGTTCCTGTCAAGGCAGCAGCTACGCTTCCTGGTTCCAGCAAAATTTAAGGCAGTTAATAAAAATAAAACATTACATTCACAGATTTCACAACACACTGGGTGCCCTCAGGCCCCTACTCCACCACTACCACATATCTACAGTACAATATCCATGTGTGTATAGTGCGTATGTTATGATGTGTGTGTGCGCATGTGTCTGTGCCTATGTTTGTTGCTTCACAGTTCCCGCTGTTCCATTAAGTGTTTATCTGTTTTTAAATCAAATTTTACTGCTTGCATCAGTTACTCGATGTGGGATAGAGTTTCATGTTGTCATGGCTCTATGTAGTACTGTGCGCCTCCCATAGTCTGTTCTGGACTTGGGGACTGTGAAGAGACCTCTGGTGGCATGTCTTGTGCGGTGCGCATGGGTGTCTGAGCTGTGTGCTAGTCGTTTAAACGGACTGCTCGGTGCTCTCAACATGGCAATACCTCTCATAAATACAAGTAGTGATGAAGTCAATCTCTCCTCCACTTTGAGCCAGGATAGATTTACATGCATATTATTCATATTAGCTCTGTGTACATCCAAGGGCCAGCCGTGCTGCCCTGTTCTGAGACAATTGCAATTTTCCTAAATCCCTTTTTGTGGCACCTGACCACACGACTGAACAGTAGTCCAGGTGCGACAAAACTAAGGCCTGCCTTGTTGCTAGTGCAGTTAAGAATGCAGAGCAGCGCTTTATTGGTCCTCTGTAGCTCAATTGGTAGAGCACAGCGCTTGTAACGCCAGGGTAGTGGGTTCGATCCCCAGGACCACCCATACGTAAAAATGTATGCGCACATGACTAAGTCGCTTTGGATAAAAGCGTCTGCTAAATGGCATATTATTATGGACAGACTTCTCCCCATCTTAGCAACTGTTGTATCAATATGTTTTGACCATAACAGTTTACAATCCAGGGTTACTCCAAGCAGTTTAGTCACAACTTGCTCAATTTCCACATTATATATTACAAGATTTAGTTGAGGTTTAAAAACATTGTATTTTGGACAAATTCACTAGTTTTAGAAATATTTAGGACTAAGTCATTCCTTGCCACCCACTCTGAAACTAACTGCAACTCATTAAGTGTTGCAGTCCTTTCAGTCGCTGTAGTAGCTGACGTGTATAGTGTTGAGTCATCCGCATACATAGACACACTGGCTTTACTCAAAGCCAGTGGCATGTTATTAGAAAATATTGAAAAAAGTAATGGGCCTAGACAGCTGCCCTGGGAAATTCCTGATTCTACCTGGATTATGTTGGAGAGCCTTCCATTAAAGAACACCCTTTGTGTTCTGTTAGACAGGTAACTCTTTATCCACAATATATAAAGCCGTAACACAAGATTTTCCAATAGCAGACTATGATCGCACTGAAGTCTAACAAAACAACACCCACAATCTTTTTATCATCAATTTCTCTCAACCAATCAGTCATTTGTGTAAGTGCTGTGCTTGTTGAATGTCCTTCGCTATAAGCATGCTGAACGTTTCTCAATTTGTTTACTGTAAAATAGCATTGTATCTGGTCAAACAATTATTTTCAAAAACTTTAAGTGTTGGTAACAGGCTGATTGGTCAGGTATTTGAGCTTGTAAAGGGGGCTTTGCTATTCTTGGGTAGCGGATTGACCTTTGCTTCCCTCCAGGCCTGAGGGCACACACTTACTAGTGGGATTAAATTGAAGATATGGCCAATAGGAGTGGCAATATCGTCCGCTATTATCCTCAGTCATTTTTCATCCATGTTGTCAGACCCCTGTGGCTTGTCATTGTTGATAGAGAATTTTTTCACCTCATTCACACTCGCTTTACGAAATTCAAAATGACAATGCGTGTCTTTTCATACTTTCGTCAGATATACACTGCTCAAAAAAATTAAGGGAACACTAAAATAACACATCCTAGATCTGAATGAATGAAATAATCTTATTAAATACTTTTGTCTTTACATAGTTGAATGTGCTGACAACAAAATCACACAAATTATCAATGGAAATCAAATTTATCAACCCATGGAGGTCTGGATTTGGAGTCACCCTCAAAATTAAAGTGGAAAACCACACTACAGGCTGATCGAACTTTGATGTAATGTCCTTAAAACAAGTCAAAATTAGGCTCAGTAGTGTGTGTGTGGCCTCCACGTGCCTGTATGACCTCCCTACAACGCCTGGGCATGCTCCTGATGAGGTGGCGGATGGTCTCCTGAGGGATCTCCTCCCAGACCTGGACTAAAGCATCCGCCAACTCCTGGACAGTCTGTGGTGCAACGTGGCGTTGGTGGGTGGAGCGAGACATGATGTCCCAGATGTACTCAATTGGATTCAGGTCTGGGGAATGGGCGGGCCAGTCCATGGCATCAATGCCTTCCTCTTGCAGGAACTGCTGACACACTCCAGCCACATGAGGTCTAGCATTGTCTTGCATTAGGAGGAAACCAGGGCCAACCGCACCAGCATATGGTCTCACAAGGGGTCTGAGGATCTCATCTCGGTACCTAATGGCAGTCGGGCTACATCTGGCGAGCACATGGAGGGCTGTGCGGCCCCCCAAAGAAATGCCACCCCACACCATGACTGACCCACCGCCAAACCGGTCATGCTGGAGGATGTTGCAGGCAGCAGAACGTTCTCCACGGCGTCTCCAGACTCTGTCACGTCTGTCACATGTGCTCAGTGTGAACCTGCTTTCATCTGTGAACAGCACAGGGCGCCAGTGGCGAATTTGCCAATCTTGGTGTTCTCTGGCAAATGCCAAACGTCCTGCACGGTGTTGGGCTGTAAGCACAACCCCCACCTGTGGACGTTGGGCCCTCATACCACCCTCATGGAGTCTGTTTCTGACCGTTTGAGCAGACACATGCACATTTGTGGCCTGCTGGAGGTAATTTTGCAGGGCTCTGGCAGTGCTCCTCCTTGCACAAAGGCGGAGGTAGCAGTCCTGCTGCTGGGTTGTTGCCCTCCTACGGCCTCCTCCACGTCTCCTGATGTACTGGCCTGTCTCCTGGTAGCGCCTCCATGCTCTGGACACTACGCTGACAGACACAGCAAACCTTCTTGCCACAGCTTGCATTGATGTGCCATCCTGGATGAGCTGCACTACCTGTGCCACTTGTGTGGGTTGTAGACTCCGTCTCATGCTACCACTAGAGTGAAAGCACCGTCAGCATTCAAAAGTGACCAAAACATCAGCCAGGAAGCATAGGAACTGAGAAGTGGTCTGTGGTCACCACCTGCAACACCAGTCCTTTATTGGGGGTGTCTTGCTAATTGCCTATAATTTCCACCTGTTGTCTATTCCATTTGCACAGCAGCATGTGAAATGTTTTGTCAATCAGTGTTTCCTAAGTGGACAGTTTGATTTCACAAAAGTGTGATTGACTTTGAGTTACATTGTGTTGTTTAAGTGTTCACTTTATTTTTTTGAGCAGTGTACTTGGACGTGTGGTGTCAGCATTTGTTGCTGCCATGTCATGCCTAAGTTTGCTAATCTTGCCATTGAAAAAAATTATTAAAGTAGTTGGCAATATCAGGGGTTTTTGTGATGAATGAGCCATCTGATGCAATGAATGATGGAGCTGATTTAGCTTTTTTCCCAACATTTCATTGAAGGTGCTCCAAAGCTTTTTACTATCATTTGTCATTTCTTTGTTTCATAGTGTAGTTTCTTTTTATTCAGTTTAATCACATGATTTCTCATAAGCCAGACTTATTTGCCATTCCTTTTGCCTCATCCAATTCAACCATACAATTTTTCAATTCCTCATCAATCCACTTGGATTTAACAGTTTTTAGTCATTTTCGTAATGGGTGCATGCTTATTATTAACTGGAATAAGCAATTTCATAAATGTGTCAAGGGCAGTGTTTGCTCCTCATTACACACCACTGACCAACAAATATTCTTTACATCAACAACAGGAATCACTACAAAACGTATTACCTCTTACATAGGCCCAGCCTTTGGAACTGTGGTTTTCCTAGATATGGCTACAATATTGTGATCACTACATCCAATGAATCTGGATACTACTTTCAAGCAAATTTCTGCAGCATTAGTAAAGATGTGATCAATACATGTTGATGATTTCATTCCTGTACTGTTGGTAACTACCCTGGTAGGTTGACTGATAACCTGAACAAGGTTGCAGGCACTGGATACAGTTTGAAGCTTTTTTTTTGTGGGCAGCTTGAAAGCCAGTCAATATTTAAATCACCCAGAAAATATACCTCTTATCACATTATCAAGCATTACACACGATATCTAGATATTGACTGTTAGCACTTGGTGGTCTATAGCAGCTTCCCACCAGAATGGGCTTTAGGTGAGGCAGATGAACCTGTAGCCATATTACTTCAACAGTATTTAACATGATATTGTCTCTAATCTTTACAGAAATGTGGTCCTGAATACAGTGAGGGGAAAAAAGTATTTGATACCCTGCTGATTTTGTACGTTTGCCCACTGACAAAGAAATTATCAGTCTATAATTTTAATGGTAGGTTTATTTGAACAGTGAGAGACAGAATAACAACAACAAAATCCAGAAAAACGCATGTCAAAAATGTTATAAATTGATTTGCGTTTTAATGAGGGAAATAAGTATTTGACCCCTCTGCAAAACATGACTTAGTACTTGGTGGCAAAACCCTTGTTGGCAATCACAGAGGTCAGACATTTCTTGTAGTTGGCCACCAGGTTTGCACACATCTCAAGAGGGATTTTGTCCCACTCCTCTTTGCAGATCTTCTCCAAGTCATTAAGGTTTTGAGGCTGATGTTTGGCAACTCGAACCTTCAGCTTCCTCCACAGATTTTCTATGGGATTAAGGTCTGGAGACTGGCTAGGCCACTCCAGGACCTTAATGTACTTCTTCTTGAGCCACTCCTTTGTTGCCTTGGCTGTGTGTTTTGGGTCATTGTCATGCTGGAATACCCATCCATGACCCATTTTCAAAGCCCTGGCTGAGGGAAGAAGGTTCTCACCCAAGATTTGACGGTACATGGCCCCGTCCATCGTCCCTTTGATGCGGTGAAGTTGTCCTGTCCCCTTAGCAGAAAAACACCCCCAAAGCATGATGTTTCCACCTCCATGTTTGACGGTGGGGATGGTGTTCTTGGGGTCATAGGCAGCATTCCTCCTCCTCCAAACACGGCGAGTTGAGTTGATGCCAAAGAGCTTGATTTTGGTCTCATCTGACCACAACGCTTTCACCCAGTTCTCCTCTGAATCATTCAGATGTTCATTGGCAAACTTCAGACGGGCCTGTATGTGTGCTTTCTTGAGCAGGGGAACCTTGCGGGCGCTGCAGGATTTCAGTCCTTCACGGCGTAGTGTTACCAATTGTTTTCTTGGTGACTATGGTCCCAGCTGCCTTGAGATCATTGACAAGATCCTCCTGTGTAGTTCTGGGCTGATTCCTCACTGTTCTCATGATCATTGCAACTCCACGAGGTGATCTTGCATGGAGCCCCAGGCTGAGGGAGATTGACAGGTCTTTTTTTGTTTCTTCCATTTGCGAATAATCACACCAACTGTTGTCACCTTCTCCAAGCTGCTTGGCGATGGTCTTGTAGCCCATTCCTGCCTTGTGTAGGTCTACAATCTTGTCCCTGACATCCTTAGAGAGCTCTTTGGTCTTGGCCATGGTGGAGAGTTTGGAATCTGATTGATTGCTTCTGTGGACAGGTATTTTATACAGGTAATAAACTGAGATTAGGAGCACTCCCTTTAAGAGTGTGCTCCTAATCAGCTCGTTACCTGTATAAAAGACACCTGGGAGCCAGAAATCTTTCTGATTGAGAGGGAGTCAAATATTTATTTCCCTCATTAAAATGCAAATCAATTTCTAACATTTTTTACATGCGCTTTTCTGGATTTTTTTGTTTGTTATTCTGTCTCTCACTGTTCAAATAAACCTACCACTAAAATTATAGACTGATCATTTCTTTGTCAGTGGGCAAACGTACAAAATCAGCAGGGGATCAAATACTTTTTTCCCTCACTGTATAAACCGCAACACCTCCACCATTTGGCATTTCTATATTTTCTGTAAATGTTATAACCTTTATTGCTACCACTATGTCATCAAAGGTATTGTCTAAGTGAGTTTCAGAGTCTGAATGTGAATGTCATCTGTTACTAGCAAATTATTGATTTCATGAACATTGTTTCTTAAGCTACATATGTTAATGTGGGCTATTTTGAGCACTTCTTCTGGGCTCTTACTTGTTTTTATTGCTTTACTGGGAAGCTTAGCAGCAGTAGAAATGCTCATGTTATGTATGTTAGTGCAGGGTGAGCTGCACACAGTGGACTTCCACCTAGGGCACACCGGCTCAGTGGTAACAATATAAATCTGGTTAATAGGCACATGATTACTGCATCCAATAGCTGTAGGATCATCCGAGGCATTCAGGGCAGTTAGAGGGACATAAATTAGGTTATTTGTATTGTCTACCGATGCCCCTGGTGTAATGTACATTTGCTGAATCATTATGACAACTACGTCACAATGGTAGGGATTAGCTGAGCTGGGCTTGGGTCATTGATAAGTCATTGTGTCAACGCAGCCTTATCATGCTGTGAAAGGATCCAGGAACCCAAATGATTTGGGTGGATCCCATCCTCCTTATAAAACGTACTTTGTTTCCAAAGGGTATCAATTGTCAAAAAAAGTGACACCCATTTGAGCTGCAATCACGTAGCCAGTTGTGAAGAGCGATTCCTTGCCAAAGCATTCAATGCCATGATTCAGAGTGGGCACAGGGCCAGATATGGTGTCTGAGAGTCAATCAGCTCTTTAAAATCCCGTTTCAGCTGCTCTTCATGATGTCATTTAAACCCAATTGGACTACAATAGAATCGATTTCCATGTCCTGACGTAGTACATTCGGGAGCAGCTTAGTAATTTAATTTACTCGAGCTCCGGGATAGGACACTGTTTTTGCACCAGGAATGGTCAAATTTCTTACCATGGAGCTGCCCAAAATCACGGCTGGCGAGAAGGATGAGGAAATCCGCCCAGTCTCACGCTTCTCAGGATTCGGAGAACCCTTGATGGATGGGTGAGAGGCAGGATAACTTGAGCCCGTAACTCCCGGCGCCTGGTGCAGGCCTCTGACAGATGGAGAAGCCCCGCTCGATCCAGAGCAGGGACTTAGGTTGCTGACTTCGAAATCGTTGTAGTAGGCCCTGCGGTCACAGGCACCCCCTGTGATGAAGGTTCATGAAGATCAGGCTCCAGGAACGCAAAAACTATTTGTTTGTATCCGCTCCGGGCCTCTCGTCGAGAGTGTAGACTGCTTTCGGGGAGGTCGCTGTCTTCAGCTTCCACGGCTCGTGACATGCGACCATCATTGATTGCCTTCCTCCTCATGCTGTGCTCCTTCGACGGCGCTGTCAGATGGGTGAGCTCCGGGCAACACCGGCCAGTCTGACAAACTACAAGGCGGAGATGCATCCAACAAGCATGAATGCCGTCCAGCCACCGGTGTACAAAAATGTAAACGTTCCGCTCTGCCGTTTCCTCAGTTTCTTACGTAGGCTGGCGACTTGCGTGATCAAGGATGTCACGTCAAGCCTATAATCCTTGGCAAGTAAATTGCCGCATTGGAACTCTGAGTGATCCGGTTTGTCCCGTAACAAAGCATATAGCTCCTACAGCGCTGGAACCGTTAATGTATTTTTCCAGAAAGAGGGCTCCATTGCAAAAGTAATCTGGTACCTACTTCGTTAGCTTAATGGCTAGCAGCTTAGTGTCTCTGTCAAGCAGGCTTCAACCAAGAAATAGCTGTTCAAATCCCACTCGATGCTGTCGATAAAATCCAACTCGAACGTGTACACCGTCTCAGACAAAGAGGACAGATGAGCGTCCAAATGTTGCCAAATTTGCTCTCTTTTAAGGATTAAGTAATGGTTAAAAGCCTAGGTAAGACTTGTTGGCACCAAAATGAGCATGAATGATCAGTTCCCGGCGCAAAGTTCTGTAATCTATTTTCCTTGAAGACTGGGTAAAGGGAAGCGTGTTGCTCTCGTAGTCGATAAACTGTATGTTGACAACAATGTTCTGCGACACAGACTACTCCATGGCTATTCTGAAAGTTCTAATCGGAGTCGAATAATGGAACACCCAATACTAGCCATGGTAGGGATTGTAATAATAAAACACATAGTATTTTATAAATGGATTAGACGGTATTACAAGAAAGGATAACAAGTGAAATACATCTTCAAATATAACTAATTAGAACACAAGTACTCAATCAACATAGTGGAGATAAAAACATGGCAAACAGAAGACATAGAAGGCACAGTATGTGTGGATGTATTGTGATGGAAGGTGTGGTGTGTATTTTTGTGTTTTGGAAAAGTGTGGCGTTAAGGGAGTGAAAAAGGAAATGGTTGCATATCCAAGAACCAACGTGTGTCTATGAGCAGGGGTTGTGAGAGCTTTACATTTCAAAATAAATGTAATGTATTAATTGTCCTTTATTGTCCTGTCTCCCGAGTGGTGCAGTGGTCTAAGGCACTGCATCGCAGTGCTAGCTGTGCCACTAGAGATCCTGGTTCGAATCCAGGCTCTGTCGTAGCCGGCCACGACCGGGAGACCCACGGGGCGGCGCATAATTGGCCCAGCGTCGTCCAGGGTAGGGGAGGGAATGGCCAGCAGGGATATAGAGCATGGCGTTTGCAACGCCAGGGTTGTGGGTTCGATTCCCACGGGGGGCCAGTATGAAAAATAAAAAGATAATGTAAGTCGCTCTGGATAAGAGCATCTGCTAAATGACTAAAATGTAAATGTAATGACGGAATGGGCCCCAACCCTATATCCTAGACACCCACCTGAGCAACCCATACACTCACATAGCTAGCACACATAGCACCATAATTTGCAAATAAATTCATTAAAAAATCCTACAATGTGATTTTCTGGATTTTTTTTCCTCAATTTGTCTGTCATAGTTGACGTGTACCTATGATGAAAATTACAGGCCTCATCTTTTTAAGTGGGAGAACTTGCACAATTGGTGGCTGACTAAATACTTTTTTCCCCACTGTATATATATATTACATTATCAACCCTGCAAGCAATACAAGACTCTTATTATGGTGGGACATTATAACAATACTGTTTTAAATAGCTCAATGGACCGTAAAGGAAATCGCACTACAAACATGCTCTTAAAGAAATCATGAATGTCATGGATACATTAGAACTAGTAGATATATAGAGGCTTAAATATCCTGATCTAGTGAGATATACGTGGCGGAGACTCAATCAAGCTAGTCGTCTTGACTTCTTTATGTCATTCTCGTTGGCACCTAAAGTTTAAAGTGTTGATAGGGGACAGAATGCCGTCGGACCATCATATAATTGGCATATACATTACTCTTACTGAATTCCACGTTGGCGAGGATATTGGAAATTTAATTAAAGCTTATTGGATGATAACTTGTTTTTAAGTAGGACAGAGGAATTTATAACTGATTATTTTCCGACATAACACAGGTACAGCAAATCCCCTTATTGTATGGGACACTTTTAAATGTGCCTTTTTAGAGGCCATGCAATTCAGTATTATTCAGTACCCATCTCAAACAAAAGCAATTTAGGTTGAGTCCATACTAACAAAGGAAATGGGTCTAACAGAACAGATACATTTAGATGGCAATAAAAACTAACAGGCTCAGAATAAATTTGAAGAAAAACAAAAATTGAGAAACTTATTCAAGAAAGATCAAGTGTAATATATTATAAAAATAAAGCAAACTGGATGGAATATGGGGGGAAAAATGCACCAAATTATTTTTTAATCTTCAACATAGAAATGCTACCAAAAATAATTGACTGAAACTGGTTATAAATGACGGATTCACCTAATTATATTTTGACGGAGGAAGCAAAGTACTTTTAAGCATATGTTTTTGTTTCAGTCGCCTCTAACTGAAGCTAATTGTAAGGATTTTTTTCTATTGAGAATGTAAAATTAACAGCCATACAGAAAGACTCATGTGAAGGTGAAATTACAGAGGACGAACTTCTAGATGCAATTAAAGACTAAGTCCGGGAGAACTCCAGGGTTGGATTGCATACCAGTCGAGATATGCCAAACCTTTTTTGATCTACTCAGAGGACAGTTATTAGCATGTTTTAACCACTCCTATGTAAATTGTAGGTTATCAGACACTCAAGAAGGTCGGATTTCATTAGTACTGAAACAGGATACAAGTGGGAAATTTAAAGATCCAGTCCATTACACTTCAGTGTTGATGCAAAATGTGTAGCGCATAGAATTAAAAAGGTATTGTCAGATATTATTCATTCTAATCAGACAGTTTTTTTTACATGGACGATACATTGGAGATAATATAAGGCAAGTACTGGAAACAATAGAACATTATGAAAAATCTGGGAAACCAGGCCTGCTATTCATAGCAGACTTTGAAAAGGCATTTGTTAAAGTACAACTGGAGTTTATATATAAATGCCTGGAGCATTTCAATTTTGGAGAATCTCTTTTATAGAATGGGTTAAAATCATGTATAGTAACCATAGGTGTAAAATAGTAAATAATGTCTTTCTCCGAAAAGTTTTAAACTGTCGGAGTAAAACAAGGTTGTCCACTATCGGCATATCTATTTATTATGGCCATCAATGTTAGCTATTCAAATCAGATCCAACAATAATATCAAGCGATTAGAAATCCACGGCTTAAAAACAAAGGTGTCATTGTACGCTGATTCATGTTTTCTTTTAAATCCACAACTTGAATCCCTCCACAGCCTCAGAGTATCTAGATACATTTTCTAACCTCTCTGGATTACAACCAAATTATAATAAATGTACTATATTACGTATTGATCACTAAAAAAATACTACTTTTACATTACCATGTAGTTTACCAATAAAATGGTCTGCTGGTGATGTGGATATGCTCGGAATACATATCCCAAATGAAATAAATGATCTCACTCAATACATTTTTAATAGAAAGTTAGCAAAAATAGATAAGAGCTTGCTACCATGGAAAGGTAAATACCTGTCTATTTGTGGGAAAATCACCCTGATTTAACTCTAGTATTATCCCAGTTTACCTATTTGCTTATGGTCTTTCCTACACCTAGCAAACTTTTTTTCCCTGTTTTTTTCCTTTTTTTTATTACATGAGAAATATAAATTTTTATTTGGAATGGCAAACCAGACAAAATTAAACGGGCCTATTTATATAATGAATATGAATTCGGAGGACGAACGATTAAATATTAAAGCATTAGACATCACTAAAAGCTTCAGTCATACAAAAGTTATACTTAAATCAGAACTGGTTCTCTAGCAAATTAGTAATGTTGTCTCACCCAATGTTCAAGAAAGTCCCTTTTCCCTTTATTCAGATACAACCTCACTTTCAGTTATTTGAAAAGGAAATCTCCCAAATATCACTTTCTAAAACAACCATAGAAAGTTGGTTGCAAATTTAATCCTCCAGAAACGACAGAACAATGCAACAAATATTGTGGTTAAACTCAAATATACTCATTGATTAAAAAACTATTTTTTGAAAAAAAATTAAGGTATCTTCGTAAATTATATCATAGGTAGGACTGGTGGAGTTATGTCGCACATGCAGCTAACAAAAACATATGGAAAGGTCTACTCTACCCAAAATTACAACAAATTAATTGCAGCATTACCGTGGAAGTGGGGGAAAAGTAAGGAACTTGTCTGTCGGCCCTGCATTAAAGAACATAATTGGTTAAAGAATATTGTGATTTAAATAAAGTATACCAGTTTCATTTAAGGAACAAAGGATTGACAGCCGTCCCATATAGATTGCAAAATAGTTGGGAAGAGATTTGATGTACCGATTCCATGGCAGTGTTTATGAACTGATACGCAAAATGATGTGTGATTCAGAACATAGAATTTTTCACTTTTAAATTATTACACAAAATTCTTGCTACCAATAGAAGTATTTATATGGGTGATACAATCTTCCCAGCTCTGCAGATTTTGCTGCGAAGAGACAGAATCATTAGATCATTTGTTTTGGTACTGTCCATTTGTAGCTTGTTTTTGGTCACGGATCCAGGAATGGCTGAAGGATTGCAATATTTACCTGGAGCTAACCCTGCAGATGGTGGGGTTGGAAAGTAAAGGGAAATATATCTTTAAAAGGGATATGTATGTGTATATATCTCTACAAGAAAAATAAACACATGGGGGATTGGAAGTGAATGGCTGAAGGATTGCAATATTTACCTGGAGCTAACCCTGCAGATGACACTACTGGGTGATCTGAAAAGTCATAGTCAATCGATCAATAATATAATAATTTTAGATAAATGTATTTTCAATGTACAATCTGTAGAAACAATGAGAATAGAAGGGTTCAGAACTTTTGTGAAACAGTACAGTTGTAAAATATATGGCAAATAGAAATCCTATATGGATGGTGTTAAAAGATAGATGGGAGGTGTTGAATGGAATTGAAGGATGGGTCTAATAACAACTAATAACAAGATAACTAATAATGTAAGCATACTGTGTCCATAATAAGTATATAGGTTATAGGGTGAGAGATTTTGTGAAAGAGCACAGTTAGAAAGATATGGCATATAGAAGCAAACCAGATGGACCTCGTGACAATGATTGGAGTGGTTGAGGGTAAGGGAGGTTCAGGAGTAAAGACAAACAAAATAGAATTATTGGAAAATTGACTGTGTCCATAAAATGCATATAGTGTGTATATATAAGCTGGAAGTAGAGGCCTAATCATTGTTGTTTACTCCAATTAGGGAAGGGGTGGTGGGATTGGAAAGTAATAAAGGGAAATATATTTAAAAAAAGGATATGTATTTATATGCATGTCTGTATATGTATATATATTTGTGAGGGGGAAAAAAACATGGGATTGGAAGTGATGCAGACAATTACACTGGAAGTTACAATCTAGCTGCAATATTAAAGCTGAAAAAAATAAAGATAGCGGTCCGACCAGTTAAAAGCTAACTGCGTCGTGGAATCCACACAAACAATTTCTGTATTTGTATTTAATTGGTTTAACGGTTTTGTTTTAATCAAAAATGTTTTTTTCCAGCATGCAGATCGCGGGTCAATTAGCCTGACACCCCTGCTCTAACCCTGACCTCTACTATTAGCTCCTGAGTGGCGCAGTGGTCTAAGGCACTGCATCGCAGTGCTAACTGTGCTACTAGAGATCCTGGTTCGAATCCAGGCTCTGTCGCAGCCGGCCGCGACCGGGAGATTCATGGGCGGCGCACAATTGGCCCAGCGTCGTCCAGGGTAGGGGAGGGAATGGCCGGAAGGGATGTAGCTCAGTTGATAGAGCATGGCGTTTGCAATGCCAGGGTTGTGGGTTCGTTTCCCATGGGGGGCCAGTATAAAAATAAAAATAAATGTATTCACTAACTGTAAGTCGCTCTGGATAAGAGCGTCTGCTAAATGACTAAAATGTAAATGTACTAATGTGAACCTCTTCAGTCATAACTGACTGTTATGGCGTCTGAAACGTGTCAAAGGACAGGCTGGTCTGACTGATCTCTACTTTCCAGGGAGGACCTGTTCAGTAGAGAACGGTGGCTGCAGTCACTCCTGTGTGGATCAGCCCTGGGGAGCTCTCTGCTCCTGTCCTAAAGGCCATAGGCTGTCTGCTCACGGAGCCGCCTGTCAGGGTGAGTTGGTTTGTGATCCTGTTGAAGACTTATTGTCATGACTGGTTTCATTATGTATTCCTTTACTTTAAGCCTCTTAGCCTAAATACTCTGAACCCCTCTCCTCTCTGTATATATGGATGAAAGCTCTCTGCCTTAGTTGGGCTAGGGTCCTCTGTAGCTCAGTTGGTTAGGGTTAACCCTAATAGACTGTATCCCTCGGCTATCCTCTCTGTAGATGTGGATGAATGCTCTCTTCCTTACGGTCCATGCATGCACTTTTGTGTCAACACACCCGGGTCCTTCTACTGCCACTGCCGAGACGGCTTCCAGCTTCAAGGAACCACTGACTGCTATGCTAAAGGTGAAGTTTAATCGTAACATTAGTCGGATGATTAACTTCTGACTGACTATCTAAACCTGTTCAATATTTGATGCTTTTCAGGAAATTACACAACGTTTCTGACTGCAAAGAAGGGAACTATTGGATTTCTGAATCTGAAGACTCTGAGATTTGAGGCTCTTCAGAGTGTTGGCTATGATCCTCTGGCCCTGGCCTTTGACCTGTCCAGGAGCTCATTCTACTGGGCTGATGACCAGGGGAACATCTACAAGGCTAAGGAGCAGCAGAGCAGGATCCTTTATCATGGTTGGTTTGTTCTGATGTTCTATCATGATTGGTTTCTCCTGATGTAGCAGGATCTAGAAGTCTTCATGGCTCCACCTGTACCTGAATACCCGATCAGGGACCCGAGCGGGTCTGGATCCAGAATTCTAAATCTCATGGGTCTGGTTCAGATCTGATATGATTATCATTGGTCTCAGGGTATGTGTAATTTTAACTGACTTGTCCGGAAGGACCCATACAGATCTGACTGCTGCAGTAGAGAGATTGTGTCATTTATGCTGCTGTTCTTGCTTTTCACGAGAGTGGCGAGTGTAGCTAGTTGTTGTTGGCCAATCATAAATCAAAGTAGCGATAGGCTAGTCAGACCCTCTGTGTGGCAAAAGTTACGAGATACTGCATCTATGGAACTAAAGGATAAGGATAGGCTACAATGACTAACTACTTAATACTGCATCTATGGAACTAACATGAAAGGATAAGGATAGGCTACAATGACTAACTACTTAATATTCTGAAGTTAGGAGATACTGCATCTATGGAACTAACATGAAAGGATAAGGATAGGCTACAATGACTAACTACTTAATACTGCATCTATGGAACTAACATGAAAGGATAAGGATAGGCTACAATGACTAACTACTTAATACTGCATCTATGGAACTAACATGAAAGGATAAGGATAGGCTACAATGACTAACTACTTAATATTCTGAAGTTACGAGATACTGCATCTATGGAACTAACATGAAAGGATAAGGATAGGCTACAATGACTAACTACTTAATATTCTGAAGTTACGAAATACTGCATCTATGGAACTAACATGAAAGGATAAGGATAGGCTACAATGACTAACTACTGCATCTATGGAACTAACATGAAAGGATACGGATAGGCTACAATGACTAACTACTGCATCTATGGAACTAACATGAAAGGATACGGATAGGCTACAATGACTAACTACTTAATACTGCATCTATGGAACTAACATGAAAGGATAAGGATAGGCTACAATGACTAACTACTTAATATTCTGAAGTTACGAGATACTGCATCTATGGAACTAACATGAAAGGATAAGGATAGGCTACAATGACTAAATACTTAATACTGCATCTATGGAACTAACACGAAAGGATAAGGATAGGCTACAATGACTAACTACTTAATATTCTGAAGTTACGAGATACTGCATCTATGGAACTAACATGAAAGGATAAGGATAGGCTACAATGACTAACTACTTAATACTGCATCTATGGAACTAACATGAAAGGATAAGGATAGGCTACAATGACTAACTACTTAATACTGCATCTATGGAACTAACATGAAAGGATAAGGATAGGCTACAATGACAACTACTTAATATTCTGAAGTTACGAGATACTGCATCTATGGAACTAACATGAAATGATAAGGATAGGCTACAATGACTAACTACTTAATACTGCATCTATGGAACTAACATGAAAGGATAAGGATAGGCTACAATGACTAACTACTTAATACTGCATCTATGGAACTAACATGAAAGGATAAGGATAGGCTACAATGACTAACTACTTAATATTCTGAAGTTACGAGATACTGCATCTATGGAACTAACATGAAAGGATAAGGATAGGCTACAATGACTAACTACTTAATATTCTGAAGTTACGAGATACTGCATCTGTGGAACTAACATGAAAGGATAAGGATAGGCTACAATGACTAAATACTTAATACTGCATCTATGGAACTAACATGAAAGGATAAGGATAGGCTACAATGACTAACTACTTAATACTGCATCTATGGAACTAACATGAAAGGATAAGGATAGGCTACAATGACTAACTACTTAATATTCTGAAGTTACGAGATACTGCATCTATGGAACTAACATGAAAGGATAAGGATAGGCTACAATGACTAACTACTTAATACTGCATCTATGGAACTAAAGGATAAGGATAGGCTACAATGACTAACTACTTAATACTGCATCTATGGAACTAAAGGATAAGGATAAGGATAGGCTACAATGACTAACTACTTAATACTGCATCTATGGAACTAACATGAAAGGATAAGGATAGGCTACAATGACTAACTACTTAATACTGCATCTATGGAACTAACATGAAAGGATAAGGATAGGCTACAATGACTAACTACTTAATTTTCTGAAGTTAGGAGATACTGCATCTATGGAACTAACATGAAAGGATAAGGATAGGCTACAATGACTAACTACTTAATACTGCATCTATGGAACTAACATGAAAGGATAAGGATAGGCTACAATGACTAACTACTTAATACTGCATCTATGGAACTAACATGAAAGGATAAGGATAGGCTACAATGACTAACTACTTTAATATTCTGAAGTTACGAGATACTGCATCTATGGAACTAACATGAAAGGATAAGGATAGGCTACAATGACTAACTACTTAATACTGCATCTATGGAACTAACATGAAAGGATAAGGATAGGCTACAATGACTAACTACTTAATACTGCATCTATGGAACTAACATGAAAGGATAAGGATAGGCTACAATGACTAACTACTTAATACTGCATCTATGGAACTAACATGAAAGGATAAGGATAGGCTACAATGACTAACTACTTAATATTCTGAAGTTAGGAGATACTGCATCTATGGAACTAAAGGATAAGGATAGGCTACAATGACTAACTACTTAATATTCTGAATGGAGTTATTTTAAACTGTGTAGTACGAGAAAGTGCATGCAGCCTCAATTAGCCAAGTTAGCTTAACAAGCTTCTCCCGGTTTGATGAAGTCAAGACGGGTACTACGTAATCATATTGAATGATAAATAACCTGGATCCTCTGATGGTTGGTTTGTTCAGTTAGGATCCTTTATGATGGTTGGTTCGTTCAGATAGGATCCTTTATGATGGTTGGTTCGTTCAGATAGGATCCTTTATGATGGTTGGTTCGTTCAGATAGGATCCTTTATGGTGGTTGGTTCGTTCTGATGGGATCCTCTGGTTTTGTTTTGATGGGATCCTCTGATAGTTGTTTTGTTTTGATGGGATCCTCTGATGGTTGATTTGTTTTGATGGGATCCTCTATGATATATTGTTTTGTTGTTGATGGGAACCTCCTATGATGGTTGGTTTGTTATGGTGTATCATAATCTTCTACGATGGTTGGTTTGTTCTGGTGTAGAAGAATCCTCTAGGATGGTTGGTTTGTTCTGATGGGATCCTCTGACAGTGGTCATCAAGGCATTCCTAGTCTCTCATCAAACATTTCTGTGGAAAAGCCAATGATGAAGACAAAGGCTTTTTGTTCCGTGTTGCCCTGTTGGCGGTAGGTGCACTTGATTCAGAAGCCCTGTTGGTACCAGGTAGACAGTTCCCATTTTGATCCATTTCATTTGTCTGAAAAGCCTACCCGGCGACCTGGAAATCTGTGGCTAAGTCGAGTGAGCCTACTGTGTTGGCCAATCGGATAGCTCAAATCACTGTGCCTCCCTACAGCTTCCACGCCACAGCAAAGTTTGATACTAGTCTGAGATTTCATAACTTTTAAAACATGACCAGAGAGAGACTGTCAAAGAATACAGCAAAGAGCTGCTGTTTTTGAGTGAGTGCATGTCAAAATTGTATTCAGCGCTGTCAACACTTAATAAAAAAAATATATTCAACACTAGTACAAGACATCAAATGCGCTTCTCTACTTCGACTTGCGCTGCAGCTGCTATGAATTAGTAGCCAAGTGTCTATAGCCTTGCGTTTCTATTATTAGCAGCTTGTCGTGGCTATTTTAATATCTGAATATTTCACTTCCTCTGGTCATAGGAACATTGTGAATTTGTGACTGAGGCAGATGCGGTGTGACTAGAGATTCACCATCAGGTGTAAGATTGTCCCCCCTCTCTGGTCATTCTCACCAGAGGAAAGGAAGGAAAGAGCAGGGACCATAAGCGTCTTAATTGAAAGGGAAAAACCAGCTGACACTAGGCCCTCCATGGAATGAGTTTGACACCTCTGGTCTACAGCTTGTCATGAGGTATTCCAACTCAGGCGAGCAGAACCCCTCCGAGTTTACCTGACGCTGCTGTTCTGTCCTGCCGATGAATAGAAAAATACAGCTGGATTAATATTTTCCATGTTCTTGTTCAGCCATGACATGGAGAAAAATATATTAGTTCTTCAGACCCCGTTGATAGTCTCGAACGGAGCTCGTCCAGTTCATTCTCCAGTGATTGAATGTTCGCCAATAGAATGGAGGGTAGAGGCGGTTTATCCACTCGCTGACAGTCTCTAGAGGCGGTTTCAGTCTCATCCTGCATGCTAGCCTCTAACGTCGCCGCTTCCTGTCAGGGATTTGGGCATGGTCCAGGATGAGCAGTATGTCATTTGCCTCGACTCATTTTAGTAAAATCCTCATCTAAATCGAGGTTAGTGATCGCTGTTTTGATGTCCAGAAGAAATTGTGGTGGAAACATTATGTATAAAAAAATTCAGATAAGCGCAAAAAAGCACAATTGGTCAGGAGCCTGTACAAAGTCTGCTATCCCTCCAGTGCCATCTTTAACTTATGCCATTTTAATTATATGAGTGGGAGTGACTAACAAAATCCAGTACGGCCTGATCCAGCACCCCTGGAGGTCAGGATCCCTGGGCACATGCGCTGCGTGCCTGGTCGGTATTCAGCCATGATCGCTGGTTAGACTAACTTACAATCAAAAAATTGTTAGCTGACATGGCAAATTGAGTGACTGTCAGTGATGGCCATAAGAGAAACTGCTGATGTACAGTAGGTTGAGACCCCAACTGAGTTTCCTTATGCCTGGAGCCGGCCCTGGACACAAGGTATGTAGAGTTGTGATATGGTTCCCCCTCTGCTCTCAGGACAATATGGGGTTAGAAGTCTAGTCTGTGATTGGCTGACAGGCCAGCTGTACTGGACCAACCAGAAGACCCGGTCTATCCATGTTGGGGCAGCTGATGGGAGTGGATTTTCAACGGTCCTGGCCAAGAACATAGACCCGTTGGAGCTGGTCCTTCTTCCTATTGAAAGGTTGGATCATGTTGTTCAAATTTGTGCTACTTTTGATCAGTGGTTGGGGCTTTTATCGCTAACGATTTTGTACGTTTCTCCTTTACTTTGCAGCTTTTTGTTTTGGATCAACAAAGGTCCAGGTGATAAAGTTACTCTGGAGAGATCTGGAATGGATGGGTTGAAACAGGAATCTCTGGTGGTCCTCACTGCACAGTCACCACGAAGTCTGACCCTGGACGTTACAGCTCGGAGGCTGTACTGGATCAGTGATTTCAAAAAGGTTCATGAAATAGCCCAGCTATAACCAATAGGACTGCTTGTCTGCCCCCAGCAATTAACATATTGACAAGCCAGGACCAATTGTTTCGCTTCTTTTTCAGTCCATAGAGACTGTGCGAGTGGACGGGAGTGGTCGCTACAGCTTTCGGGAGTTCTTCCAGAGGAGACCAGCTCAGAGCCTGGCGGTGTTTGAGAGGTGGTTCTACTGGACAGATGAGAAGGGTCTGTGGCGCTCCCCTCAGGACCGACCTAATCAGAAGAACTTTATTCAGAGGACAACACTCCCTGTCCTAGAGGCATACCATGAACTACAGCAGCCAAAAGGTATGGGGTAAATCATGCAAACTCTGAAGGTATGGGGATATAAAATAAAATGTTTATTTCTCACATGCTTCATAGAGAACTGGTGAAATGCTTCCTTAAGGGTATTTTTCCACCAATGAGAAAATATGAGAAGAAAGAATAGAAATAGTGACACAAGGAATAAATAAAGGAATGGCTACATACAGGAAGTAGAACATAACGTGACTACATACAGGAAGTAGAACATAACATGACTATATACAGGGAGTATAACATGGCTATATACAGGAAGTAGAACATAACGTGGCTATATACAGGAACTAGAACATAACGTGGCTATATACAGGAACTAGAACATAACGTGACTACATACAGGAAGTAGAACATAACATGGCTATATACAGGAAGTAGAAATGTATGCACTCACTAACTGTAAGTCGCTCTGGATAAGAGCGTCTGCTAAATGACTAAAATGTCTTTAGTCCCAGGGTCCTTAGCTTAGTGATTACGTTTGTGGGCACAATGGTTTTGAACTCTGATCTGTAGTCAATGAACAGCATTCTCACATAGGTGTTCCTTTTGTCCAGGTGGGGAAGGGCAGTGTGGAGTGCAATTGAGATTGTCATCTGTTGGAGCAGTATGCAAATTGGAGTTAGTCTAGGGTTTCCCGGGATGATGGTGTTGTGAGCCATGACCAGCATTTCAAAGCACTTTATGGCTACCGACGTGAGCATGGTAGTCATTTAGGCTGGTTCCCTTTGCTTTCTTGGGTACAGCGACTATGGTGGTTTGCTTGAAATGTAGGTATTACAGACTTGGTCAGGGAGAGGTTGAAAATGTCAGTGAAGACACTTGCCAGTTGGTCCGCGCATGCTGGGAGTACACGTCCTGGTAATCCGTCTGGCCTCGCAGCCTTGTGAATGTTGACCTGTTTAAAGGTCTTGCTCACATTGGCTATGGAGAGTGCGATCACACAGATGTCCGGAACAGCTGGTGCTGTCATGCTGCCTCGGTGTTGCTTGCCTTGAAGCAAGCATAAAAGGTATTTAGCTCGTCTGGTAGGCTCGCGTCACTGGGTATCCCTTTGTAGTCCGTAATACTTTGCATGTCATATCCGACGAGCGTCAGTAGGATTCAATCTTAGTCCTGTATTGACACTTTGCCTGTTTGATGGTTTGTCTGAGGGCATAGCGGAATTTCTTATAAGCGTCCGGATTAGTGTCCTGCTCCTTGAAAGCGGCAGCTCTAGCCTTTAGCTTGGTGCGGATGTTTTTTGATTTATTTATTTATACTTTTTTTTTTTATTAAGGGGTAGATCAGCTTTAATTTTGCAGATTGATTGTAACTTCCATCAATGTAATTGTCTGCATCACTTCCAATCCCCCATATGTTTACTTTTCTTGCAGAGATATATATACACATACATATCCTTTTTAAAAATATATTTCCCTTTATTACTTTCCAACCCCACCACCCCTTCCCTAATTGAAGTAAACTAGTGAACAACCATGCTTAGGCCTCTAATTCTAGTCTATACATACTAGATACATTTTATGGACAGTCAATTTTACATTTTTGTTTTTACTCCTGAACTTCCTCTACCCTCAACCTCTCCGATCATTTTCATGATGTCCATCCGGTTTGCTTCTATATGCCATATCTTTCTAACTGTGCTCTTTCACAAAAGCTCTCAACCTATATACTTATTATGGACACAATATGCTTACATTATTAGTAATCTTGTTGTTATTAGTCCCATCATTCAACACCACCCATCTATCTTTTAACACCATCCATGTTGGATTTCTCTTTGCCATATAATTTAACTGTACTGTGGTGTTTTACAAAAGTTCTGAACCTTTCTATTCTCATTGCTTCTACAGATTGTAACAAAAGTATTGTTATATTATTGATCGATTTGACTGACTATTCAGATCACCCAGCAGGGTTAGTTCCAGGTAAATATTGCAATCCTTCAGCCATTCCTGGACCAGTGTCCAAAAACAAGCTACAAATGGACAGTACCAAAACAAATGATCTAATGATTCTGTCTCTTCGCAGCAAAATCTGCAGAGCTGGGAAGATTGTACCCCCCATATAAATAACATTTATATTGGTAGCAATCATTTTGTATAATTTAAATTGAAAAATTCTACGTTCTGAATCACGTGTCGTTTTGCGTATCAGTTCATAAACACTATGCCATGGAATCGGTACATCATCTCTTCCCAACTATTTTGCAATCTATATGGGACGGCTGTCAATCCTTTGGTCCTGAAATGAAACTGGTATACTTTTTATATTTATCAGTTTTCTTTAAACCAATTATGTTCTTTAATGCGGTCGACAGACAGGTTCCTTACTTTCTCCCCCTTCCACTTTCCTCTTCCATTTTTGCGGTAAGGCTGCAATTATTTGGTTGCAATTTTGGGTAGAGCAGACATTTCCATATGTTTTTGTTAGCTGCATGTGAGACACACCAGTCCTACGATATAATTTACGAAGATTATACCTATTTAAAACATGTTTGTCAATGTTTTTTTAATCAATTAGTATATTTGAGTTTAACCACTATTTGCTGCATTATTTTGTTCTGTCGTTTCTGGAGGATTCAATTGAAATTGCAACCAACTTTCTATGGCTTGTTTAAGAAATAGTGATATTTGGGAGATTAATTCCTTTTCAAATAACTGAAAGTGAGGTTGTATCTGAATAAAGGGAAAAGGGCCATTCTTGAACATTGGGTGAGACAATCTTACTAATTTGCTAGAGAACCAGTTCGGATATAAGTAACTTATGTATGACTGAATCTTTTAGTGATCGGTCTAATGCTTAAATATTTAATAATTTCTGTCCTAAATAGGCCCGTTTAATTTTGTCTGGCTTGCCGTTCCAAATAAAATGGAATATTTTTTTCTCATATAATTTTAAACTGTTCGCTAGGCGTCGGCAAGACCATAAGCAAATGGGTAAACTGGGATAGTACTAAAGAGTTAATCAGGGTGATTTTTCCACAAATTGATAGGTATTTATCTTTCAATGGTAGCAAGAATAATCTATTTTTGTTAACTTTCTATTAAAATGTATTGGAGTGAGATCATTTTCATTTGGGATATGTATTCCGAGCATATCCACATCACCATCAGAACTTTTTGTTGGTAAACTACATGGTAATCTAAATTATTTTTTTGTGATCCAATACGTAATATAGTACATTTATCATAATTTGGTTGTAATCCAGAGGTTAGAAAATTTATCTAGATACTCTGAGGCTGTGGAGGGATTCAAGTTGTGGATTTAAAAGAAAACATGAATCAGCGTACAATGACACCTTTTTGTTTTTAAACCCTGGATTTCTAATCCGTTTATTATTGTTGGATCTGATTTTAATAGCTAACATCTCTATGGCCATAATAAATAGATATGCCGATAGTGGACAACCTTGTTTCACTCTTGACAGTTTAAAACTCCTGAGAAATAGCCATTAATTACTATTTTACACCTAGGGTTACTATACATGATTTTAACCCAATTTTTAAGAGATTCTACAGGCATGTGTATATATAAACCCCAGTTGTACTTATATATAAACCCCAGGATATAATTATGTTCAGATTTGCCAAATGGAGGGTGAGGGAGAGCTTTGTATGAGTCTTTTTTTTCTTTTTTCACTGGTTGCACATGTGACATGCTGGTAGAAATGAGGTATAATTGATTAAAATTTGCCTGCATTAATGTCCCCAGCCACTAGAGCGCCGCTTCTGGATGAGCAATTCCTTGTTTGCTTATGGCCTTATACAGCTTGTTGAGTGTGGTCTTAGTGCCAGCATCGTTGTTTGGTGGTAAATAGATGGCTACGAAAAATATAGATAAACTCTCTTGTTAGATAGTGGGTCTACAGCTTATCATGAGGTACTCTGCCTCAGGCGAGCAATACCTTGAGACTTCTTTAATTTTAAATGTCGCGCACCAGCTGTTATTGACAAATACACACCACCACCCCTCGTCTTACTGGACGTAGCTGTTCTGTCCTGCCGATGCACGGAAAACTGAGCTAGCTGTATATTATCCGTGTCGTCATTCAGCCATGACTCTGTGAAACGTAAGATAATAGTTTTTAATGTCCCCTTGGTAGGATAGTCTCGAACAGAGCTCATCCAGTTTACACTGATCCTCAACACGGGGGCACCTCAGGGGTACGTGCTCAGTCCCCTCCTGTACGCCCTGTTCACCCATGACTGCATGGCCAGGCACGACTCCAACACCATCATTAAGTTTGCCGACGACACAACAGTGGTAGGCCTGATCACCGACAACGATGAGACAGCCTATAGGGAGGAGGTCAGAGACCTGGCCGTGTGGTGCCAGGATAACAACCTCTCCCTCAACGTGACCAAGACAAAGGAGATGATTGTGGACTACAGGAAAAAAAAGAGGACTGAGCACGCCCCCATTCTCATCGACGGGGCTGTAGTGGAACAGGTTGAGAGCTTCAAGTTCCTTGGTGTCCACATCACCAACGAACTATCATGGTCCAAACACACCAAGACAGTTGTGAAGAGGGCACGACAAAGACTATTCCCCCCCAGGAGACTGAAAAGATTCGGCATGGGTCCTCAGATCCTCAAAAAATTATACAGCTGCACCATCGAGAGCATCCTGACTGGTTGCATCACCGCCTGGTATGGCAACTGCTTGGCCTCCGACCGCAAGGCACTACAGAGGGTAGTGCGTACGGCCCAGTACATCACTGGGGCCAAGCTTCCTGCCATCCAGGACCTCTATACCAGGCGGTGTCAGAGGAAGGCCCTCAAAATTGTCAGACTCCACCACTTTAACTCTACCCACATGTACATATTACTTCAACTAGCCGGTGCCCCCGCACATTGACTCTGCAATTGAGACATTGATGGTCTGCTTGAAACATGTAGTTATTGCAGACTGGGTCAAGGAGAGGTTGAAAATGTCAGTGAAGACACTTGCCAGTAGGACAATGCATGCTCTGTGTACTTGTCCTGGTAATCCGGCCTTGTGAATGTTAACCTGTTTAAATGTTTAAGATCTACATTTTAGTCATTTAGCAGACGCTCTTATCCAGAGCGACTTAGTTAGTGAGTGCATAAATTTTTTTTCATACTGGCCCCCCCCAAGGGAAACGAACCCACAACCCTGGCGTTGCAAGCGCCATGCTCTACCAACTGAGCTACAGGCTACTAACCCTCACAGCAACCCTAACCCTCACAGCAACCCTAACCCTCACAGCAACCTTAACCCTAACCATCAACTGAGTGGGATCAGACAATCATCTGGAACAGCTGGTGCTCTAACGCATGGTTCAGTAATGATTGCTTCGAAGCATAGAAGGCATTTAGCTCGTCTGGTAGGCTTGCGTCACGTGGCAGCTTGTGGCTGGGTTTCCCTTTGTAATCCGTGTCCATTTACAAGCCCTGCCACATCCGACGAGCCGGTGTAGTAGGATTCAAGCTTAGTCCTGTATTGATGCTTTGACGGTTCGTCAGAGGGCGTAGTAGGATTTCTTATAACCATCCAGGCTAGTGTCCCGCTCCTTGAAAGCGGCAGCTCTAGCCTTTAGCTCAGTGAAAATGTTGGCTGTAATCCATGGTTTCTGGCTGGGATATGTACGTACGTTGATGCACTTATTAATGTAGCCGGTGACTGATGTAAACTCCTCAATGCCATCGGATGAATCCCGGAACATATTCCAGTCAGTGCTAGCGAAACAGTCCTGTAGAGATTTAAGTCATTTAGCAGACGCTCTTATCCAGAGCTTAGCATCCGCTTCATTGGAGCACTTCCGAATTGAGCGCGTCACTGGTACTTCCTGTTTGAGTTTTTGCTTGTAAGCATGAATTGGGAGGATGGAGTTATGGTCAGATTTGCCAAATGGAGGGAGAGCTTTGACCAAGTCTGTAATACCTACTTGTTTCAAGCAGTCCACCATAATCCCTATGCCCAATAACACTAATGTAAAAAAAAAAACTCTAGATCACGTTTACTCCACAGACGCATAGTCTTTGTGTGGCGTGAAGGTGATCTAGAGTGTGTGTCCCCCCCGTAGTTGCACAGGTGACATGCTGGTAGAAAAGAGGTCAAATTGATTTGTTTTCCTGCATTAAAATCACTGGCCGCTAAGAGTGCTGCCTCTGGATGAGCATTTTTTTGTTTGCTTATGGCCTTATACAGTTTGAGTGTGGTCTTAGTGCCAGTATCGGTTTGTGGTGGTAAATAGACTGCCATTAAAAATATAGATGGAAACTCTCTTGGTAAATAGTATGGTCTACAGTTGACTAAACATCACTGTTACGATGGTTACTCCATGGCTATCAGTCTGAAAAGAAGTCTCTGTTACCATGGTTACTCCATGGCTATCAGTCTGAAAAGAAGTCTCTGTTACCATGGTTACTCCATGGCTATCAGTCTGAAAAGAAGTCTCTGTAGAAAATGTGCAGTCTCTACAGGGCAGAATGTTGAATATAACCCTTTACTGGCGGCTGGTCCTTCTGATTTATAGATGACCTGGAGCCAGTGGGTTTGGCCACGAATATGTAGTGAGGGCCAACCAACGAGAGCGTACAGGTCACAATGGTGGGTAGTATATGGATTCTTTAGACATTCAGAATGGTGAAAAAATGCATGCTAAGGGCAAATAGAGTCGCTCTACAAATGTATTACTTACCCAAACACAGTGGGGAACAATGCTTCTACGCCGTCAGAAGGGCTAAGGATTTATAATAATAACTATTGTTTTCAATGGCGTTCTGTTTTAATCGCTTCAGTTTTTGTTGGAAAGTAAAGGATTAACAATGAAAAGAAAATGATCCAATCAGGATCTTTATTTGGTCGTCTCTGGGGAGATAAATCTAGCTAGCTACTTCAGCCATTGGCTAGGCCATCAGAAGCTAAATACATTTACATTTTAGTCATTTAGCAGACTCTCTTACCCAGAGCGACTTACAGTTAGTGAGTGCATACATTTTTTATATTTTTTCAATTTCTTTATGGCCCCCCGTGGGAATCGAATCCACAACCCTGCCGTTGCAAGCGCCATGCTCTACCAACTGAGCTACACGGGACAGGTACACCCTTTACTGAGACCAGGTACAAATAGAAGGCATATGCCATTCAACTGTATTAGGGTAAAATTCTGGCGTAACAGTGTCACTCAAATTTTGCCCTAATACATTTGGGACCATTTTTACAAAAAACATAAGGAAACTTCTGCCATGTTGAAGGCCAACAGGTCACTGTGCAATAGCGAGGTAGTTTTCCCACGGTCTAGCTAGCCATCTTTGTTGTAGGCTAGTTTGCAGCAGGTGTTATCAAAGAGGATGTTGCTAATTTGTTAGCTTCTCCCTTTTCAAGATTAACTTTCAACAATAAGTTAACCTTTAACAGCAGTAGGCTGAATCAGAGTCACAGTGATTTTTGGTAGATTTGTTTCAAAGTAGATTTGTTTAAATGTATTCACCTCACATGGTTGAGCTTTAAAAAAATGAGTTTAAATGTTTTGTTTGCATCCCAGTATTACACTTAATATGCATGACATGGAAACACCTGATTTTTGTTGTTTATTGAAATAATCTTTAAGTATAAAATTATGAAAAATATTAATAACATTCCGCCAAAGAGGGCGCTTTCGTTCATTGACTGCAGGAAAGGGTTGTTTCAAATGATAATCATCTGGTGAGTGGAACTGTATTTTTGTATTTTTCAGTTTTTGCTCAATCTGATTGGGTGGGCGTGTCCTGGGTCCCCTCATGCTTACTCCCCTGATGCAAATGGCTCATGACTGAAATTGCACATCACAAATAGCTAACGAAAGCCCCAATGGTAATTAGGGTTAGGGTAACTAACCAAGCTGCCCTATCAGCATCACCAACCTGTGGCACTCTAAAGGCCTAGGTCCAATAGGTTTGCGACTGCGCAAACATTTTCTATAATTGATATAAAGACTGTTCAGGTGTTAATGTTTCAAGAAAGGAGAGTATGTATTTGTCCTGGCAAAGCGGTTTTATGCGCTTATTGAATGGAAGCTGATAATTAGTAGGTTTTGTTCTCGGCTGGTCTCGGGAAGAAATGACCAGTCCTCACTGTTTGAGACCGAGTCAAGACGAGTACAAATGTATCTGACACGGAGACAAGACCAAGAGACTTGACGTGGTCTCGAGACCGGTCTCTGGTACTAGAACACTGCCAGACGCTATTTTCAGTCATATGGCGGCAACATTATGTACAAAAAACGTTAAGATCAGCGCAAAAAAACACACAAAATTGCATAATTTTTCCCGAACTACTGAACAAAGAACATATCTCAGCTTATAAGGCTTGTTTTTTCAACACATCTGTTACCCTTCGGTGGGCACGCCCTTCTCTGATGTTACCCTTGTCCCTAAGTCAGTATATCATATCCATCAATCATTCTAAGATAAACCACCAATAAGCTCCCTTGACATAATGCAATGCAGACTGTGGCACCAAGCCACTTATCTACTAACTTTAACCTGGTTCACACAACAATATGAAATGACATCATAACACTGTGAATGCTAACAGTTCCTTCGTTGGAGGACAACCCCATGTTTTCACTGAATTATGATGTTTTTGTTGAAGCTCCATCAGCCTGTGTGAAGTCTGGCTGCCAGCTCTGCCTTCCGACTCTGGACCAGCCTGCTGGGTTCACCTGTACCTGTCCTGATAACAAGCTGCTCATGACAGATGGCTCATGTGAATGTATGGTCACCATGTATTACATAATTAACTCTAACCCTGTTTCTTGCTCTGCTAGTTCTGGCACTTTAGAGCATTGGTTGAGCAATGTACTTGTTGTTCGATCACACAGATCCCAGGTTTGCTTATGCAACAGCCACAACACTGAACCTGTTGGAGTTGAAAGGGAAGGAGCTGATCAAGACATTGCTAATGACTACGGATGACGTCATGGAGTCTTTTGACATCGACTGGAGGAGGGACTGGGTCTACTGGGCAAACAGCACTGGTCATGTGATGCGCAGGAGCCTCAATACCGGACAATCAGAGACTGTCCCCACACTGAGACCAGGTACACCCTTTACTGAGACCAGGTACACCCTTTACTGAGACCAGGTACATATAATGGAGCCATATGGTGCAGGTTTCGTGTTTGTGCGTGTATATGTATGTACACTGAACAAAAATATAAACGCAACATATATAGTGTTTGTTTCATGAGCTGAAATAAAATATCCAGGAAATGTTCCATATGCACATAAAGCTTATTTCTCTCAAATCGTGTGCACAAATGTGTTTACATCCCTGTTAGTGAGCATTTCTCCTTTGCCAAGATAATCCATCCAACTGACAGGTGTGGCATATCAAGAAGCTGATTAAACAGCATGATCATTACACAGATGCACCTTGTGCTGGGGACAATAAAATGTGACTCTGGTGCAGTTTTGTCACACTACACAATGCTACTGATGTCAGGTTTTGAAGGAGCGTGCAATTGGCATGCTGAAAGCAGGAATGTCCACCAGAGCTGTTGCCAAAGAATTGAAGGTTAATTTCCCTACCATAAGCCACCTCCAATGTTGTTTTAGAGAATTTGACAGTACGTCCAACCGGCCCCAAACCACAGACCATTTGTAACCACGCCATCCCAGGACCTCCACATGGCATCTTCACCTGTGGGATCGTCTGAGGTGTAGTGGGGGGGTACTGAGGATTATAAAAGCCCTTTTGTGGGGAAAAACTCATTATGATTGGCTGGGTCTGGCTCCACAGCGGTCATGTGGTCCTCTGTAGCTCAGCTGGTAGAGCACGGTGCTTGTAACGCCAAGGTAGTGGGTTCGATCCCCTGGACCAACATACACAAAAATGTATGCACGCATGACTGTAAGTCGCTTTGGATAAAAGCGTCTGCTAAATGGCTTATATTATTATTATTATTATTATTATTATTATTATTATTATTATTATTATGTGAAATCCATAGTTTAGGGCATAATGAATTTGTTTCAATTGACTTTCCTTATATGAACTGTAACTCAGTAAAGTCTTTGTAATTGTTGTTTATGTATGTATATCGAACATTAGGAAGACCTTCTGAATATTGAGTTATGTTGGTCCATTCCCTCTCCTAGCCTGTTCTGGTCGTCTATATTCATGTTGTGCCGTCCTTGCCTCTCCTAGCCTGTTCTGGTCGTCTATATTCATGTTGTGCCGTCCTTGCCTCTCCTAGTCTGTTCTGGTCGTGTATATTCATGTTGTGCCGTCCTTGCCTCTCCTAGCCTGTTCTGGTCGTCTATATTCATGTTGTGCCGTCCTTGCCTCTCCTAGTCTGTTCTGGTCGTGTATATTCATGTTGTGCCATCCTTGCCTCTCCTAGTCTGTTCTGGTCGTCTATATTCATGTTGTGCCGTCCTTGCCTCTCCTAGTCTTTTCTGGTCGTGTATATTCATGTTGTGCCGTCCTTGCCTCTCCTAGTCTGTTCTGGTCGTGTATATAGTCTCCCGAGTGGCGCAGTGGTGTAAGGCACTGCATCACAGTGCTAGCTGTGCCACTAGAGATCCTGGTTCGAATCCAGACTGTCGTAGCCGGCCGCGACCGGGAGACCCATGGGGCGGCGCACAATTAGCCAGCGTCGTCCAGGGTAGGGGAGTGAATGGCCGGCAGGGATGTAGCTCAGTTGGTAGAACATGGCGTTTGCAATGCCAGGGTTGTGGGTTCGATTCCCACGGGGGGGGCATTATGAAAATGTATGCACTCACTTAACTGTAAGTCGCTCTGGATAAGAGCGTCTGCTAAATGACTAAAATGTAAATGTAAAAATTTATATTCATGTTGTGCTGTCCTTGCCTCTCCTAGCTTGCGTGGTGTCAGTAGACCAGAAGATGAGAAATCTGTACTGGCTGTCATGTGACGAAGTCTGTATTGGCGTCACTAACTTGGATCAAGGTTACCCCCGGAGACTGTACCAGGCAGGCAGTGAGGTAAGCGATGTTTATCTGGACTGGCAGCGGGGGAGGCTGTACTGGCTGGAGGCCGGCTGGATCCTATCCATGAGACTGCCAGGAGGAAACCCTAGGAAAGTCCTGAGTGTGGATGGACACGTCGCTGGGCGCGTTGTTTTGGACCTGAAGTCCAACACACTGCTCTGGAACACAGAGGGGGACGGTCAGTATCACTAACTGCAATGTTATCTTTAACAGTGATTGTTCTGTCTCCTGTAACGCTTTTTCTTGTGCTCCTCAGTGTAGGGCTGGTTCTGTTTAGGAAGGATCATGTGGGGTGTAGGGCTGGGGGTGTGGGGCTGGTCATGGGGGGCGGTGCTGGTCGTTGGGGGAGCCGGGCTGGTCGTGGGGGGCGGTGCTGGTCGTTGGGGGAGCCGGGCTGGTCGTGGGGGGCGGTGCTGGTCGTTGGGGGAGCCGGGCTGGGCTGGTCGTGGGGGGCGGTGCTGGTCGTTGGGGGAGCCGGGCTGGGCTGGTCGTGTGTGATGTAAGGCTGGTAATACTTTGGGGCATTTGAGCGGATGACTTTTGTCAAGTTGGTGACCATTGTTGGTCACCGACCTTTTCAGTGTTGCGTTACGGGAATACAAATTCTGTCTTGTCAACCAATCATTTAGGGTGTGTGTTTGACCCACGCGAACGCGACCAAAGACGTGACTGAAGTCCATTTATGTCGCGATATGTGAAATGTTTAGCCTCACCAATTGATTGTACAATGTACACATGTATTTGCAGTTTGTGTGGGTGATATGGGGGTTGGAGAAGTATTTATTTTGACATATTAAATAAACTTTTCTAAACCACTGCCAGGTTGATCTGAGCCTTGCTGTTGGAAAACGACATCCGTGTCTGACTTTGGGTTGTCGCAGATGCACCTCACCTGACTTGGCTCCTGGACTTTCATTAACAGTCGGTTGCGTTGGCCTTACCACTCAAACAAGCTCTGTGTGCTCCCTGACCCTGTGTAGATCTGAAGATCATGAGTCTGTTGAAGTCCCAGACTCACCTGGCAGGTAGAGAGTGGAATGTCCCTGGTTCCATCATGGCCGCTCACGCGCCGCTCCTCGTGTCGCTGTTTAATGATGTCATCACTGTGTGGGACCGGCGGGACAGGAGGCGTGTCCACGACGTCCCTGTAGGAACAGGCGTTGTCAGGGTGATTGTGGCTCTGATGGATGTAAACAAAGGTTAGTACATTAGGATCAATGTATAGTGAACAAAAATGTAAATGCAACATGCAACAATTTCAGAAAACGAGCTCAGACTGGGAAATTGTTTTGAACAGTCATCCAACTCTGGAACTCTGGCCTCTTTCTAGAGCTCTGACTTTCTGACCTCAATATCACTGATGTCATGATTTTACCTCGTAGTTCCCAGTTGTCTTGAAAGCACCATAGGTGGTTAGGGTTAGGGTAGTTCCCAGTTGTCTTGAAAGCACCATAGGTGGTAAGGGTTAGGGTTAGGGGTTAAGGGTTAGGATTAGATAAGGGAACCATCCAGTCACCTCATTTTGTTATAGCATCTTTGGTCTGACAGACGATTATGTGTGATAGAAGGTCAACAAACATGGCACCCTAACCCTAACCCATAGCTGGCAAGTGGCTTAGCATTAGCGTCATATCATTACAACCTTCAAAAAAGTATTTTAAACATGTGTCCATTACAATCTATGCAAGAATCGGAATGCATGATTTGTCACCAGTACTAGAAAACGTGAATAAAACATTATGCTCCATACATACGGCGTGCTACAGTAGAAACGACAACACAATATACAGAAACTAAGGCTCTGATAGGAACGCACATGTCCAAAGTTATTAGTAAGGAAAAGCACAATGAAGGCAATGCGGGCGCCATTGAAAAAGTTTGCAAGGCCTGTTCTGCCTAGAGATGCGCAAATGTCTGCATACTTGATCTGGGGAAACACTGGGGAAGTGCTTGGGCTCTTGACGAAGAGAGAAGTTCTCAGTAAAGCCTCAAACAAATTGTCCGCAACAGTGAAATGGGCTACTTTGTATGTGAATTAATTCAAACTGTTAAATAAAACTTGTTAGAAAATAATTAGAAATTGACAAGTTGAAACAGCCTATAGATAATTAGCAGGCAACTGTTGTGCAACAATCACATTTTGAGTGCATTCTGACATCGTACGCATAAAAAAAACTCAGACCCCTTCCCTTTTTCCACATATGGTTATGTTACAGCCTTATTCTAAAATTGATTAAATTAAATGTTTTCCTCATCAATCTACACACAATAACCCATAATGACAAAGCGAAAACAGTTTTTTAGAACTTTTTATTTATAAAAAAATAAAACAGCATATTTACATATGTATTCAGACCCTTTGCTATGGGACTTGTAATTGAGCGCAGGTGCACCCTGTTTCCATTGATCATCCTTGATGTTTCTACAATTTGATTGGAGTCCACCTGTGGTAAATTAAATTGATTGGACATGATTTGGAAAGGCACACACCTGTCTATATAAGGTCCCACAGTTGACAGTGCATGTCAGTGCAAAAACCAAGCCATGAGGTTGAAGGAATTGTCCACAGAGCTCCGAGACAGGATTGTGTCGAGGCACAGACCTGGGGAAGGGAATCAAAACATTTCTGCAGCATTGAAGGTCCCCAAGAACACAGAGGCCTCTGTCATTCTTAAATGGAAGAAGTTTGTAACCACCAAAACTCTTCGTACAGCTGGCCGCCCGGCCAAACTGAGCAATCGGGGGAGAAGGGCCTTGGTCAGAAGTGACCAAGAACCCGATGGTCACTCTGACACCGCTCCAGAGTTCCTCTGTGGAGATGGGAGCACCTTCCAGAAGGACAACCATCTCTGCAGCACTCCACCAAATCAGGCCTTCATGGTAGTGGCCAGACGCAAGCCACTCCCCAGTAAAAGGCACATGACGGGCTGCTTGGAGTTTGCCAAAAGGCACTTAAAAGACTCTCAGACCATGAGAAACAGGTTTCTCTGGTCTGTAAACAAGATTGAACTCGTTGGCCTGAATGCCAAATGTCACATCTGGAGGAAACCTGGCACCATCCCTACGGTGAAGCATGGCGGTGGCAGCATCATGCTGTGGGGATATTTTTCAGCGGCAGGGACTAGGAGACTAGTCAGGATCGAGGGAAAAATGAATGGAGCAAAGTACAGAGATCCTTGATGAAAACCTGCTCCAGAGCGCTCACGACCTCCGACTTAGGCAAAGGTTCACCTTCCAACAGGACAATGACCTTAAGCACACAGCCAAGACGATGCAGGAGTGGTTTCGGGACAAGTCTCTGAATGTCCTTGAGTGGCCCGGACTTGAAAACGATTGAACATCTAAGGAGAGGCCAGAAAAATAGCTGTGCAGCGACATTCCCCATCCAACCTGACAGAGCTTGAGTGTATCTGCAGAGATTAATGCGAGAAACTCCCCAAATACAGGTGTGCCAAGCTTGTAGCGTCCTACCCAAGATAACTCGATGCTGTAATCACTCCAAAGGTGCTTCAACAAAGTACTGAGTAAAGAGTCTTATATAAATGTGATATTAAACTTTTTTAATGCATTTGCAAAAATGTCTAAACAGGTTATGTCATTATGGGGTATTGTGTGTAGATTGAGGGGACAAAAACAATTTAATCCATTTTAGAATAAGGCTGTAATGTAACAAAGTGGAAAAAGTCAAGGGGTCTGAATACTTTGCGAATGCACTGTATTTGGAACTCGCAAGTGAAAAGGTTGCCTTTCATTGTCCCCAATCAGCTGTTTAATCACCTGTCAGGTGGATGGAATATATTTTCTTACATCCCTATTAGCATTTCTCCTTTGACATTTGTGCACAAAATATAAAATAAGCTTTTTGTGTGGAACATTTCTGGGATTTTCTTTTTTCATCTAATGAAACATCGGACCAACACTTTACATGTTGCATTTATATTGTTCAGTGTGTTTTAATTCAGTCTCGGGGGGGGGGGAGATGGAGGTAAAGGAAGGTTAGTAGGATCATTAATGTATTTAATTCAGTGTGACCATCGTTTGACGCTCTTCATCCCAAAAAATTGATTTAAATGGATGTGCATGTTTTCAACTCAGTGTCTCCTGCTCAGCCAGTCCATCAGTGACGTATCGAATCAAATTAAATCAACCTTATGTAACCTCTCTCCCTAGATTCTAACAAGGCCCTTCCTCCTGTCCAGCCAACTCTGGTTCAGACCTGTACTAGTCCATCAGTGATGTGTCGGGGTTCAACATTGTGCATCTCCCAAACTCAGCTGTGTGATGCATGGAGAGACTGTCCTGATGGTTTTGATGAGGAGTCCTGCATTACTAAATGTCCAAACGGCGGTAAATATATGAAAGCTTTCTGATATTTGTTACCTCTTTGCCCCCCAGAAAACCCCTTAAACCCTCTTAGCTTTCTTCATGGTCCCTCCTATGTGTGTCTCCCAGGTGAGTTCCGATGTAAGGACAGGAGGAGGTGTATTGAGAGGAGTCTGGTTTGTGACGGACGCTCTCATTGCAATGACGGCTCCGATGAGGTTGGCTGTCCAACGATAGCTGCGCCAACATCCCAGGCAGCGCCGCTGAAGTGTCGTATGGGCTCTAGACTGTGTAAGGATGGGAGAGAGTGTGTCCTGCACAGCCATGTTTGTGATGGAGAGGTGGACTGTACGGATGGATCAGATGAACAGGACTGTGAGCTGCTCTGCAAAGCAGGTCAGAAGCTTACCTCTTGATCTGGTTTAATCATAAGTAGCCCGTTCCAGTACAAATCCATCCCTTTATGTCAACGTCCTAAGTTCAGTGCCAGTGATCTCATTGGTTCCTTCCTCTCAGGTCAGTTCCAGTGTGCTCATGGGAAAAAGTGTATCGACCAGCAGCAGGTGTGTGATGGGAAGGCCCAGTGTCAGGACCGCTCTGATGAAATGGACTGCTTCAAGCCCACCAAGAGCTGCAGCCATCGCTGTGACAACAAGAGCCGCTGTATCCCAAAACCTTCCTCTGTGACGGAGAGGGAGACTGTGTGGATGGCTCTGATGAGGAAGGCTGTGGTGAGACACTGCTGACTCACTGGGACAGTTGGCACAGAAGGATGAGGAGGAGAATCTCTTTAAATGAATCTAATGTAACCTCTCTCCCTAGATTCTAACAAGGCCCTTCCTCCTGTCCAGCCAACTCTGGTTCAGACCTGTACTAGTCCATCAGTGATGTGTCGGGGTTCAACATTGTGCATCTCCCAAACTCAGCTGTGTGATGCATGGAAAGACTGTCCTGATGGTTTTGATGAGGAGTCCTGCATTACTAAATGTCCAAACGGCGGTAAATATATGAAAGCTTTCTGATATTTGTTACCTCTTTGCCCCCCAGAAAACCCCTTAAACCCTCTTAGCTTTCTTCATGGTCCCTCCTATGTGTGTCTCCCAGGTGAGTTCCGATGTAAGGACAGGAGGAGGTGTATTGAGAGGAGTCTGGTTTGTGACGGACGCTCTCATTGCAATGACGGCTCCGGTGAGGTTGGCTGTCCAACGATAGCTGCGCCAACATCCCAGGCAGCGCCGCTGAAGTGTCGTATGGGCTCTAGACTGTGTAAGGATGGGAGAGAGTGTGTCCTGCACAGCCATGTTTGTGATGGAGAGGTGGACTGTACGGATGGATCAGATGAACAGGACTGTGAGCTGCTCTGCAAAGCAGGTCAGAAGCTTACCTCTTGATCTGGTTTAATCATAAGTAGCCCGTTCCAGTACAAATCCATCCCTTTATGTCAACGTCCTAAGTTCAGTGCCAGTGATCTCATTGGTTCCTTCCTCTCAGGTCAGTTCCAGTGTGCTCATGGGAAAAAGTGTATCGACCAGCAGCAGGTGTGTGATGGGAAGGCCCAGTGTCAGGACCGCTCTGATGAAATGGACTGCTTCAAGCCCACCAAGAGCTGCAGCCATCGCTGTGACAACAAGAGCCGCTGTATCCCAGAAACCTTCCTCTGTGACGGAGAGGGAGACTGTGTGGATGGCTCTGATGAGGAAGGCTGTGGTGAGACACTGCTGACTCACTGGGACAGTTGGCACAGAAGGATGAGGAGGAGAATCTCTTTAAATGAATCTAATGTAACCTCTCTCCCTAGATTCTAACAAGGCCCTTCCTCCTGTCCAGCCAACTCTGGTTCAGACCTGTACTAGTCCATCAGTGATGTGTCGGGGTTCAACATTGTGCATCTCCCAAACTCAGCTGTGTGATGCATGGAAAGACTGTCCTGATGGTTTTGATGAGGAGTCCTGCATTACTAAATGTCCAAACGGCGGTAAATATATGAAAGCTTTCTGATATTTGTTACCTCTTTGCCCCCAGAAAACCCCTTAAACCCTCTTAGCTTTCTTCATGGTCCCTCCTATGTGTGTCTCCCAGGTGAGTTCCGATGTAAGGACAGGAGGAGGTGTATTGAGAGGAGTCTGGTTTGTGACGGACGCTCTCATTGCAATGACGGCTCCGATGAGGTTGGCTGTCCAACGATAGCTGCGCCAACATCCCAGGCAGCGCCGCTGAAGTGTCGTATGGGCTCTAGACTGTGTAAGGATGGGAGAGAGTGTGTCCTGCACAGCCATGTTTGTGATGGAGAGGTGGACTGTACGGATGGATCAGATGAACAGGACTGTGGTGAGTCTGATTTCTGACTGTTTCCACCTTGGTCAGTCAGAACGTTTTTCTAAATCGACTAAGTGTCTGACGTTATTCAGAAAATGGCATGATGTCCCAACAATGGGGAGCCGGACAGAACGGCCATTTACAGTACATGGTCAACAATGTGGCAAATGTTTTCCAATGTTTTTTTGCAGGGCTGTCAGAGTTAATCAGTTAACTCAAGTTAACCTTTCTGCAATTTTTGTATCGTGATTAAGCGCATTGTCAAAATACATCTCAAATCTACAATGCCATGTAAAAACATGTTGACATTGCGGTTAAAGAAAGTGTGGTTTCTCAAATTACCTAATTTTGCTAACCGTTACTTATGACAAAATCAAGACGTCAATATTCTTGTAATGTTTTTTTTGGGGGGGGGGGTTTATCAAAATAAATCGAATGCAGCACGTTAACTTATTAAGTACAATACCATTGGAAATTAATGTTGACATTATATTCATAAAACGTAAGTTAAAAATTATGCTGTCGCTGCTTCCTGTTAACAAGACATAATGATAAATAGCCTGTCAAAATCAACTAATATGCAGAGAAGGTTCTTGATATATTGTAAAATTTACTGTGCAACAATAGTAATCATATGACATATTTTTTTTAGGAGTACCTTATAAACTGCACATGCACCAAAAAAAACGTGTCAATTGGCAATTAATCACTCATCGATTATTGAGGGGGGGGGGAGATTATATGCGATGTTGAAACTACCACAACTCAAAAACCACATGGAAACTGGATATATTTCTACATCACTTATTAAAGGACAACCTTCGGAACAGTCCGCTATATTTTGGGATGTAGCATTTTGATAGGGGATAACAAAAACAGGAAGTGGAACCCAACACTTTTTCATTTTGACTCAAGTGGGTCGCCAACGAGGCAAGTGTAAAGCAATACTTTTTTAAATCACTTCCATCGATATCACACTGAAATCAATAGATCAGGGGCTGTTTTAAATTAACACTTTTCAAGGCCACACGGAAACTTGGATTAACCTATACATGGTTGGTTAGATGAGAATTTGTAGAAGGCTTCTATTTATATTTTGGAATGGCACATTTTGATTTCGGGAGGCTACATCACCGGAGAAGGGAATATACCACTTTCTGTTAAGGTCAACGAATCCCAACCCGCCATAGGAATATCCGCAGTGACAAAGGTCGGCTGTTACTTAAGTGATCCGGGCGCCGACGAAGATGGCGGCCTCGCGACTAGCTCTTAGGAAACTTTGCGGTATTTTGTTTTATGTATTATACAAGCTCGACGAACTCCGGGCAAGGATTTCTTTCCAGAGAGACATCAAGGCTTGTAACATACTTTGTTTCACGGAAACATGGCTCTCTGGGGATATTTTGGCGAAATCAGTCCAACCAGATCAGTTCATTGCGCAGACAGGAATGAATATCTCTCCGGGAAGCAGAAGGGTGGAGGTTTCATGATTAACGACTCATGGTGTAATTGTAGTAACATACAGGAACTCAAGTCCTTTTGTTCACCCAACCTAGAATACCTCACAATCAAATTCCGACCGTACTATCTCCCAAGATAATTTTCTTCATTTATAGTCACGGCCGTGTATATCCCCCCCCCTCAAGCCAATACCATGATGGCCCTCAAATAACTTCACTGGACTTTATGCAAACTGGAAACCACATCCTGAGGCTGCGTTTATTGTAGCCGTTGATTTTATCAAAGCAAAATTGAGGACTAGACTGCCAAAGTTCTATAAACATATCGACTGTTGTACTCGCGCTGCTAAAATCCTCAACCATTGCTATTCAAACTTCCGGGATCGTTAAAAGGCCCTCCCCCGCCCTCCTTTCGGCAAATCTGACCACGACTATATTTTGCTCCTCCCTTCCTATAGGCAGAAACTCAAACAGGAAGTACATTACATTTACGTCATTTAGCAGATGCTCTTATCCAGAGCGACTTAGTTATAGTGAGTGCATACATTTTCATACTGGCCCCCCGTGGGAATCAAACCCACAACCCTGGCGTTGCAAACGCCATGCTCTACCAACTGAGCTACACGGGACTACCCATGCTAAGGACTATTCAACGCTGGTCTGACCAATCGGAATCCACGCTTCAAGATTGTTTTGATCACGCGGACTGAGATATGTTCCGGGTAGCTTGCGAAAAATATTTTAAACCCAGTCACCGCTTCAGTGTATTCGTCTATCAGGAAGTGTATAGGTGATGTGCCCATTGTGACTATTAAAACCTACCCTAACCAGAAACCGTGGATAGATGGCAGCATTCGCAAAACTGAAAGCACGAACCACCCCATTTAACCATGGCAAGGTGACTGGGAATATGGCAGAATACAAACAGTATAGCTACTCACTCCGCAAGGCAATTAAACTGGCTAAACATCAGTATACAGACAAAGTGGAGTCGCAATTCAACGGCTCACACACAAGACGTATGTGGCAGGGTCTACAGACAATCACGGACTACAAAAAGAAAACCAGCCACGTCGCCGACGTCACGCTTCCAGATAAGCTAAACAACTAGACCGCTAGACTCCCCGTAAATAAACGTTCAGTTACAATCTGTAGCTACTCGGTTAATGTTACAAGGCAGCTAGCTAGCTAACACTTGCCTCCTTATGCAGTGACCAGAATGTGGTCCTCATTGCTTGGTTCTGGTGGTAAATGCTCTAACGTTACATTGCTCACCCATCCACAGTCAATGTAGTTGTGGCTACGATTGCACCGACTTGTAGGCTTTGAACTCTTGGCAGGTGGATGCAGTTATTGTGTTGTGAATAAAGTATAGAGTTCACAATGTCAGGGTAGGTGATTGTTGGTGAGTCAGAATGATCAAGAACTAGCTTAATCTTGTCTCATTAGGGTCCAAACCAACAATGTGACAGTCTTCACAACGCCTCATGAATCGTTTTGTCTTTGTACTTTGCAGAAAAGTTGGTTGCCATTGTAACTTTGACACTTGTAATTTCCCCATGTGCTAACATAGGTTAACAGTGCTCTTAAAGATGACTATAAAAATGGCTGCCACCGGGCCAGCAGTGAGGTCACCAAATTCTATCAATTAAGTTCTAATATAAGGAGTGGTTTCATGGACAAGGATTAAGTCTAGTGCTGGACGGAAAATAGCTTAAAAATGAGAATTTTCAAATTATCTTTTCGGAAACTTCTAACAGTTCATTAGACTTGTTCTGGGTAGTCTGTAAAAGGCTTGTGCTTTCCTTTCCATTATCTTGGTAACATTCTCTCCCTACAGGGTCTCCAATTCCAGTTACTACCTCTAATTTAGCTCCAACTACAACCAGTCCAGATATTCTTCCTGCTCAGCCAGTTTGTACCAGTCCATCAGTGATGTGTCGGAGTTCAACATTGTGCATCTCCCAAACTCAGCTGTGTGATGCATGGAGAGACTGTCCTGATGGTTTTGATGAGGAGTCCTGCATTACTAAATGTCCAAACGGCGGTAAATATATGAAAGCTTTCTGATATTTGTTACCTCTTTGCCCCCCAGAAAACCCCTTAAACCCTCTTAGCTTTCTTCATGGTCCCTCCTATGTGTGTCTCCCAGGTGAGTTCCGATGTAAGGACAGGAGGAGGTGTATTGAGAGGAGTCTGGTTTGTGACGGACGCTCTCATTGCAATGACGGCTCCGATGAGGTTGGCTGTCCAACGATAGCTGCGCCAACATCCCAGGCAGCGCCGCTGAAGTGTCGTATGGGCTCTAGACTGTGTAAGGATGGGAGAGAGTGTGTCCTGCACAGCCATGTTTGTGATGGAGAGGTGGACTGTACGGATGGATCAGATGAACAGGACTGTGAGCTGCTCTGCAAAGCAGGTCAGAAGCTTACCTCTTGATCTGGTTTAATCATAAGTAGCCCGTTCCAGTACAAATCCATCCCTTTATGTCAACGTCCTAAGTTCAGTGCCAGTGATCTCATTGGTTCCTTCCTCTCAGGTCAGTTCCAGTGTGCTCATGGGAAAAAGTGTATCGACCAGCAGCAGGTGTGTGATGGGAAGGCCCAGTGTCAGGACCGCTCTGATGAAATGGACTGCTTCAAGCCCACCAAGAGCTGCAGCCATCGCTGTGACAACAAGAGCCGCTGTATCCCAGGAAACCTTCCTCTGTGACGGAGAGGGAGACTGTGTGGATGGCTCTGATGAGGAAGGCTGTGGTGAGACACTGCTGACTCACTGGGACAGTTGGCACAGAAGGATGAGGAGGAGAATCTCTTTAAATGAATCTAATGTAACCTCTCTCCCTAGATTCTAACAAGGCCCTTCCTCCTGTCCAGCCAACTCTGGTTCAGACCTGTACTAGTCCATCAGTGATGTGTCGGGGTTCAACATTGTGCATCTCCCAAACTCAGCTGTGTGATGCATGGAAAGACTGTCCTGATGGTTTTGATGAGGAGTCCTGCATTACTAAATGTCCAAACGGCGGTAAATATATGAAAGCTTTCTGATATTTGTTACCTCTTTGCCCCCCAGAAAACCCCTTAAACCCTCTTAGCTTTCTTCATGGTCCCTCCTATGTGTGTCTCCCAGGTGAGTTCCGATGTAAGGACAGGAGGAGGTGTATTGAGAGGAGTCTGGTTTGTGACGGACGCTCTCATTGCAATGACGGCTCCGATGAGGTTGGCTGTCCAACGATAGCTGCGCCAACATCCCAGGCAGCGCCGCTGAAGTGTCGTATGGGCTCTAGACTGTGTAAGGATGGGAGAGAGTGTGTCCTGCACAGCCATGTTTGTGATGGAGAGGTGGACTGTACGGATGGATCAGATGAACAGGACTGTGAGCTGCTCTGCAAAGCAGGTCAGAAGCTTACCTCTTGATCTGGTTTAATCATAAGTAGCCCGTTCCAGTACAAATCCATCCCTTTATGTCAACGTCCTAAGTTCAGTGCCAGTGATCTCATTGGTTCCTTCCTCTCAGGTCAGTTCCAGTGTGCTCATGGGAAAAAGTGTATCGACCAGCAGCAGGTGTGTGATGGGAAGGCCCAGTGTCAGGACCGCTCTGATGAAATGGACTGCTTCAAGCCCACCAAGAGCTGCAGCCATCGCTGTGACAACAAGAGCCGCTGTATCCCAGAAACCTTCCTCTGTGACGGAGAGGGAGACTGTGTGGACGGCTCTGATGAGGAAGGCTGTGGTATGAGCCTCATCTCTAAAAACACATTTCCATTGTAACGACTTTCCACGTTGTTCAGAACCCATTTCCATTGTAACGACTTTCCACGTTGTTCAGAACCCATTTCCATTGTAATGACTTTCCACGTTGTTCAGAACCCATTTCCATTGTAACGACTTTCCACGTTGTTCAGAACCCATTTCCATTGTAACGACTTTCCACGTTGTTCAGAACCCATTTCCATTGTAACGACTTTCCACGTTGTTCAGAACCCATTTCCATTGTAACGACTTTCCACATTGTTCAGAACCCATTTTCGTGGTAACGTGTTTCCAAGTTGTTCACAATCAATTTCCATTGTAACGCGATTCCACGTTCACAACCCATTTCCATTGTAACATGTTTCTACTTTGTTCTTTGCCACCATCACGCTCCTGTTTCCGCCGTCTCCTCTCTCACCTCCCAGTGGCAAAGCTGTGTGGTCAGCAGCAGTATCAGTGCAGTAGTGGTCAGTGTGTGTCTGAGGGTCTCCGTTGTGACGGCCATGCTGACTGTAGAGACCATTCTGATGAGGCGGGCTGTGCCAAACCCCCCCACTGTCCCCCGGAGCGCCGCTGCACAAACAGCCATGAATGTCTGGTGAAGGAGTGGCTGTGTGATGGGGAAGAGGACTGCCAGGACGGTTCAGATGAGAGGGTGAGGAACCCATCTAACATTAACCTTCACTTTAAAAGGACTGTGCAAACCTACTTCCCCTCAGCCAGATGAACTCATGGATACTCTTTTTGGCTCTGCGACCAGTATTAAGGAAGGTAGTTTCGCAAACCAATACAAACTAGTATTAGGTTAGTTGACAATCTCGCACTATCCTGTTTACCTTAACTCTACATTCTTGGTCAACTACAGTACTTCTCTTCCTAAAGCAAGAGTTGAAATAACATGCTTGAAACGTTTTCCATTGGTCTGTATATTTAGCCTTTAAATTGGTGTTGTGGTTTCAGAACTGTAAGGTGTCTCCAGTGAGGTGTGGGGAGTCCCAGTGGAGCTGTGTCTCTAGGAGTCAGTGTATCCCTGCGACCTGGAGGTGTGATGGACAGAAGGACTGTGAGGACCACAGTGACGAGGCCGGATGTGAGCTTACACAAATAAAGGGTTATGGTTACATTTGTAGGTGGCCAGGTGACGTGCTCCAACCAGCTGTGGTAGTGGAGAGTGTGTGGACCAGTCTGTTGTTGTACTGCAGGTGGCCAGGTGAAGTGCTCCAACCAGCTGTACCAGTGTGGTAGTGGAGAGTGTGTGGACCATTCTGTGCTGTGTGACCACATCATCAACTGTCCTGATGGATCTGATGAGGGGCATGGCTGTTTCATCAAGAACTGCTCCAGCCCTGGGACCCCCCAATGTGACCAGCACTGTGTCAGCACCCCTTATGGACCGGTTAGTACATTACATTTACATTTACGTCATTTAGCAGACGCTCTTATCCAGAGCGACTTACAAATTGGTGCATTCACCTTATAGCCAGTGGGATAACCACTTCACAATATGTTTTTTTTTCTTTCTTTGGGGTGGGGTAAGGGGGGGTTGAAGGATTACTTTATCCTATCCCAGGTATTCCTTAAAGAGGTGGGGTTTCAAGTGTCTCCGGAAGGTGGTGAGTGACTCCGCTGTCCTGGCGTCGTGAGGGAGCTTGTTCCACCATTGGGGTGGCAGAGCATCGAACAGTTTTGACTGGGCTGAGCGGGAACTGTGCTTCCGCAGAGGTAGGGGGGCCAGCAGGCCAGAGGTGGATGAACGCAATGCCCTCGTTTGGGTGTAGGGACTGATCAGAGCCTGAAGGTACGGAGGTGCCGTTCCCCTCACAGCTCCGTAGGCAAGCACCATGGTCTTGTAGCAGATGCGAGCTTCAACTGGAAGCCAGTGGAGTGTGCGGAGGAGCGGGGTGACGTGAGAGAACTTGGGAAGGTTGAACACCAGACGGGCTGTGGCATTCTGGATGAGCTGTAGGGGTTTAATGGCACAGGCAGGGAGCCCAGCCAACAGCGAGTTGCAGTAATTGCATTTAGATTTTAGTCATTTAGCAGACGCTCTTATCCAGAGCGACTTACAGTTAGTGCATACATTTAAAAAAAATCTTACCCCCGTGGGAATCGAACCCACAACCCTGGCGTTGCAAACACCATGCTCTATCAACTGAGCTACATCCCTGCCGGCCATTCCCTCCCCTACCCTGGACGACGCTGGGCCAATTGCGCGCCGCCCCATGGTTCTCCCGGTCGCGGCCAGCTACGACAGAGCCTGGATTCGAACCAGGATCTCTAGTGGCACAGCTAGCACTGCAATGCAGTGCCTTAGACCACTGCGCCACCCGTAATCCAGACGGGAGATGACAAGTGCCTGGATTAGGACCTGTGCCGCTTCCTGTGTAAGGCAGGGTCGTACACTCCGAATGTTGTAGAGCATGAACCTGCAGGATCGGGTCACTGCCTTGATGTTAGCGGAGAACGACATGGTGTTGTCCAGGGTCACGCCAAGGCTCTTCGCACTCTGGGAGGAGGACACAACGGAGTTGTCAACCGTGATGGCGAGATCATGGAATGGGCAGTCCTTCCCCGGGAGGAAGAGCAGCTCCGTCTTGCCAAGGTTCAGCTTGAGGTGGTGATCCGTCATCCATACTGATATGTCTGCCAGACATGCAGAGATGCGATTCGCCACCTGGTTATCAGAAGGGGGAAAGGAGAAGATTAGTTGTGTATCGTCAGCGTAGCAATGATAGGAGAGGCCATGTGAGGATATGACAGAGCCAAGTGACTTGGTGTATAGGGAGAATAGGAGAGGGCCTATAACTGAGCCCTGGGGGACACCAGTGGTGAGAGCACGTGATGCGGAGACAGCTTCTCGCCACGCCACTTGGTAGGAGCGACCGGTCAGGTAGGACGCAATCCAGGAGTGAGCCGCGCCGGAGATGCCCAGCTCGGAGAGGGTGGAGAGGAGGATCTGATGGTTCACAGTATCAAAGGCAGCAGACAGGTCTAGAAGGACAAGAGCAGAGGAGAGAGAGTTAGCTTTAGCAGTGCGGAGAGCCTCCGTGACACAGAGAAGAGCAGTCTCAGTTGAATGACCAGTCCTGAAACCTGACTGGTTTGGATCAAGAAGGTCATTCTGAGAGAGATAGCAAGAGAGTTGGCTAAAGACGGCACGCTCAATAGTTTTGGAAAGAAAAGAAAGAAGGGATACTGGTCTGTAGTTGTTGACATCAGTGGGATCGAGTGTTGGTTTTTTGAGAAGGGGTGCAACTCTCGCTCTCTTGAAGACGGAAGGGACATGGCCAGCGGTCAAGGATGAGTTGATCAGCGAGGTGAGGTAGGGGAGAAGGTCACCGGAGATGGTCTGGAGAAGAGAGGAGGGGATGGGGTCAAGCGGGCAGGTTGTTGGGCGGCCTGCAGTCACAAGTCGCAAGATTTTATCTGGAGAGAGAGGGGAGAAAGAAGTCAAAGCATAGGGTAGGGCAGTGTGAGCAGGACCAGCAGTGTCATTAGACTTAACAAACAAGGATCGGATGTCGTCAACCTTCTTTTCAAAGTGGTTGACGAAGTCATCGGGAGGGAGGGGGGGATTCAGCAGGGAGGAGAATGTGGCAAAGAGCTTCCTAGGGTTAGAGGCAGATGCTTGGAATTTAGTGGTAGAAAGTGGCCTTAGCAGCAGAAACAGATGAAGAAAATATAGAGAGGAGGGAGTGAAAAGATGCCAGGTCGGCAGGGAGTTTAGTTTTCTTCCATTTCCACTCCGCTGCCCGGAGCTCTGTTCTGTGAGCTCGCAATGAGTCATCAAGCCACGGAGCTGGAGGGGAGGACCGAGCCGGCCGGGAGGATAGGGGACACAGAGAGTCAAAGGATGCAGAAAGGGAGGAGAGGAGGGTTGAGGAGGCAGAATCAGGAGATTGGAGGGAGAAGGATTGAGCAGAGGGAAGAGATGATAGGATGGAAGAGGAGAGAGTAGTGGGAGAGAGAGAGCGAAGGTTGCGGCGGCGCATTACCATCTGTGTAGGGGCAGAGTGAGTAGTGTTGGAGGAGAGCGAGAGAGAAAAGGATACAAAGTAGTGGTCGGAGACATGGAGGGGAGTTGCAGTGAGATTAGTAGAAGAGCAGCATCTAGTAAAGATGAGGTCAAGCGTATTGCCTGCCTTGTGAGTAGGGGGGGACGGTGAGAGGGTGAGGTCAAAAGAGGAGAGGAGTGGAAAGAAGGAGGCAGAGAAAAATGAGTCAAATGTAGACGTAGGGAGGTTGAAATCCCCCAAAACTGTGAGGGGTGAGCCATCCTCAGGAAAGGAGCTTATCAAGGCGTCAAGCTCATTGATGAACTCTCCAAGGGAACCTGGAGGGCGATAGATGACAAGGATATTAAGCCTAAATGGGCTAGTGACTGTGACAGCATGGAATTCAAATGAGGAGATAGACAGATGGGTTAGGGGAACATTTGAGAATGTCCACTTGGGAGATATGAGGATTCCTGTGCCACCACCCCGCTGACCAGATGCTCTCGGGGTATGCGAGAACACATGGTCAGACGAGGAGAGAGCAGTAGGAGTAGCAGTGTTTTCAGTGGTAATCCATGTTTCCGTCAGCGCCAAGAAGTCGAGGGATTGGAGGGTAGCATAGGCTGGGATGAAGTCTGCCTTGTTGGCAGCAGAACGGCAGTTCCAGAGGCTGCCTGAGACCTGGAACTCCAGGTGAGTGGTGCGTGCAGGGACCACCAGGTTAGAGAGGCAGCAGCCACGCGGTGTGAGGCGTTTGTGTAGCCTGTGCGGAGAGGAGAGAACAGGGATAGGCAGAGGCATAGTTGACAGGCTGCAGCAAATGGCTACAATAATGCAGAGGAGATCGGAATGAAATTAACTAAACATCTGGGAAAGGAGAGAGCGGGCCTCCCTCACCACAACTCCCAAATATAACTCTCCCAACTTCCACCTCAGAAACTATAATTGTTGTAAACTACAGCGGTTCAATGTTTTCTATGAATAGACTAACTCAGCTAGCTAACTAGGCGCAGCACGAACGGCACGAACACACAGAGAGAGCCAAACTAACGTTAACTAGTCACCCATGTCCCGAATTCCCTGAACGACTCGGGCTATCAATATGTAAAAAACAAAACACAAATGTAGGTTATGACTTACCCCTAGCAGCTACTGTTAGCTAGCCAAGTGCAAAGCTAGCCACTGAATTGACTCAGCCAGTTCGCGTCTGTTCGCTAGGTCGTTCCAGCTATTGTTTACTAGTAGCTATCCAGGTAGCAACAAGCTAGCTAAATTTCAAGCACAGTAGCCACTTGCTACCTAACGTTAACGGTTCAGACATGAGGTTAGAAAACAGCTGAATGGTAGGCAATTATTGTATGTAATCATTGTAGGCAGCCAGCTGGCGTAACCACAGGCACTCCCAGGCGTGAAATAACTATACCGTTGCTAATTGCTACTCGCCAGCTAGTCCAGGTGGAGGGTTAGCCAGCTAGCTTCGTGCTACGCCGGCGCCGCCGAATACAATACTAACCTACAATAATTACATACAACAACCCACGATAACTACCAACAATACCTAACTACAATCTAAATACATATGTAGGTTATGACTTACCCCTAGCAGCTACTGTTAGCTAGCCAAGTGCAAAGCTAGCCACTGAATTGACTCAGCCAGTTCGCGTCTGCTCGCTCGGTCGTTCCAGCTATTGTTTACCAGTTAGCGTTAACGGTTCAGACAATGAGGTTAGAAAACAGCTGAATGGTAGAAAACAGCTGAATGGTAGGCAATTATTGTATGTAACTATTGTAGGCAGCCAGCTGGCGTAATTACAGGCACTCTCAGGCGTGAAACAACTATACCGTTGCTAATAGTTGCCAGTAGCTATCCGCCAGCTAGTCCAGGTGGTGGGTTAGCCAGCTAGCTTCTAGCTTCAGCCGAATACAGCTAGCTTCGTGCTCAGCCGAATACAATACTAACCTACAATAATTACATACAACAACCCACGATAACTTCCTACAATACCTAACTACAATCTAAATACATAGTTTTAGCCTTACTCGACAAAGCCCAAACTATGTATAAAGCCTAAGTGAGTTTGAGATGGTCAGAATATGAATGTCATCTGTTGCTAGCAAGTTATCGACTTTCATGAACCTTGTTTCTTAGGCTACATATTATAATGTGGGATATTTATCTGAGCTGGGCTTGAGTCATTAAGTCATTGTCTCAACATAGCTTTGAAATACGTGGACCGAGTCTAGGAGCCAACATGATTTGGATGGACTCCGTCATTCCTGTAGAGCATCTTCGGTTTCCAGAAGGTGTCAGTTATCTGTTAAAGTGATTCCAACAGAGCTACAGTGATCTTTTAGCCAGATGTGTAATGCCAGTAGCCTGCTGAATCTTTCACACCCACGGCCTAACGATGACCCATGCCACGCCCTAACTACACGCCCTAGGCCATGCCACGCCCTAACTACACGCCCTAGGCCATGCCACGCCCTAACTACACGCCCTAGGCCATGCCACGCCCTAACTACACGCCTAGGCCATGCCACGCCCTAACTACACGCCTAGGCCATGCCACGCCCTAACTACACGCCTAGGCCATGCCACGCCTAACTACACGCCCTAGGCCATGCCACGCCCTAACTACACGCCCTAGGCCATGCCACGCCCTAACTACACGCCCTAGGCCATGCCACGCCCTAACTACACGCCTAGGCCATGCCACGCCTAACTACACGCCCTAGGCCATGCCACGCCCTAACTACACGCCCTAGGCCATGCCACGCCCTAACTACACGCCCTAGGCCATGCCACGCCCTAACTACACGCCCTAGGCCATGCCACGCCCTAACTACACGCCCTAGGCCATGCCACGCCCTAACTACACGCCCTAGGCCATGCCACGCCCTAACTACACGCCCTAGGCCATGCCACGCCCTAACTACACGCCCTAGGCCATGCCACGCCTAACTACACGCCCTAGGCCATGCCACGCCCTAACTACACGCCCTAGGCCATGCCACGCCCTAACTACACGCCCTAGGCCATGCCACGCCTAACTACACGCCCTAGGCCATGCCACGCCCTAACTACACGCCCTAGGCCATGCCACGCCCTAACTACACGCCCTAGGCCATGCCACGCCCTAACTACACGCCCTAGGCCATGCCACGCCCTAACTACACGCCCTAGGCCATGCCACGCCCTAACTACACGCCCTAGGCCATGCCACGCCCTAACTACACGCCCTAGGCCATGCCACGCCCTAACTACACGCCTAGGCCATGCCACGCCCTAACTACACGCCCTAGGCCATGCCACGCCTAACTACACGCCCTAGGCCATGCCACGCCCTAACTACACGCCCTAGGCCATGCCACGCCCTAACTACACGCCCTAGGCCATGCCACGCCCTAACTACACGCCCTAGGCCATGCCACGCCCTAACTACACGCCCTAGGCCATGCCACGCCCTAACTACACGCCCTAGGCCATGCCACGCCCTAACTACACGCCCTAGGCCATGCCACGCCCTAACTACACGCCCTAGGCCATGCCACGCCCTAACTACACGCCCTAGGCCATGCCACGCCCTAACTACACGCCCTAGGCCATGCCACGCCCTAACTACACGCCCTAGGCCATGCCACGCCCTAACTACACGCCCTAGGCCATGCCACGCCCTAACTACACGCCTAGGCCATGCCACGCCCTAACTACACGCCCTAGGCCATGCCACGCCCTAACTACACGCCCTAGGCCATGCCACGCCCTAACTACACGCCTAGGCCATGCCACGCCCTAACTACACGCCCTAGGCCATGCCACGCCCTAACTACACGCCCTAGGCCATGCCACGCCCTAACTACACGCCCTAGGCCATGCCACGCCTAACTACACGCCCTAGGCCATGCCACGCCCTAACTACACGCCCTAGGCCATGCCACGCCCTAACTACACGCCCTAGGCCATGCCACGCCCTAACTACACGCCCTAGGCCATGCCACAAGCCCTAACTACACGCCCTAGGCCATGCCACAAGCCCTAACTACACGCCCTAGGCCATGCCACAAGCCCTAACTACACGCCCTAGGCCATGCCACAAGCCCTAACTACACGCCCTAGGCCATGCCACAAGCCCTAACTACACGCCCTAGGCCATGCCACAAGCCCTAACTACACGCCCTAGGCCATGCCACAAGCCCTAACTACACGCCCTAGGCCATGCCACAAGCCCTAACTACACGCCCTAGGCCATGCCACAAGCCCTAACTACACGCCCTAGGCCATGCCACAAGCCCTAACTACACGCCCTAGGCCATGCCACAAGCCCTAACTACACGCCCTAGGCCATGCCACAAGCCCTAAGACCCCTTGGACCGTTGAGTTAAAACAAACCCCAACGTGTTGCCCTACAGAGGTTTGGCTGTAACATGTTCTGTCTCCCACAGAGGTGCATCTGTGCTGCAGGCTTCCGGCTCCAGTCCAATGGTGTGTCCTGTGTGGATGTTGATGAGTGTAACACGGTCCTACCAGCTGTCTGCAGCCACACCTGCCTCAACACCCACAGCTCCTTCCTGTGTCGCTGTCACCATGGATATCTGCTGGAACTAGATGGTCGCAGCTGCAAGGCCCAAGGTACTCTCAACGTGTCTTGGCTTGAAAGAAATTAATACAAAAACTGTTTTAAATTAGATATTAGCTTTTGTCTGAAGCTGGAAAAGACAGGAAATTCAGAAGCTAATTTGACCTATGCACTAAATGTTTTTCGGTATAAGCAGCTTGAGTACTGTAGCTTTATTTATCTACTTTTCAACAGATGTACTCACATTAGATGGGTTGATTAGGATTGAAACCTTCTCTCAAACAGCCTAATACATACTCTTTAGAGTAGGTTAACCCCATTTAATGTACATGGTAATGTACATGTGTTTTTACATGTAAGACATCATCCCATTCCACTCATTTAAATATTATGCAGAGGTTTTCCCAGACACAGATTAAACCTAGTCCTGGATGAAAAAATAAGATCAAAGAACATCTCCAGCCAACAGATCAATGAACATCTCCAGCCAAAATCATTTATAGTCCAGGACTAAGTGAGATCTGTCTGTGAAACCGCTCCTTAACCCTAACCCTATATGTGACCCAGCCTAATACATGAGCCTACTCGGATGGGAAATGGACAAGGTAGTTGACAGCATTTGAACATATTTTGAAGCTATACATGGTTTATGTTCCTGTTATTTTTTTTATTTATTTTACCTTTATTTAACTAGGCAAGTTAAGTTATAAACAATGGAGTAATGCAATCTTATATTTTGTCTAATGATAGGGTAAGACGGTTACGCTATGCTCTTGAGACATAAGTTATTTAAAGCAGAGGGGGCACCACAGAGCCTAAAAGTGGTGTGGCAAAATTAGTGTGTTTTCTGGGGCTTGGAGTTGATTGGGTAAAACTCTGGGTCCTATTTGTAGGCTATGACAGGGTCCAATGCTAACTTTCTTTTCTCACTGACATGACTGGGCCAGTTGGCAAAAAATCGACTGACCCAAACAGAATTTTCCGGACATGGTGTAGCTTTTAAAAGTATTGGGGTAATGCATGGCCTATTGATTGGCATGCTTTCACTCTATATGTAGCTATTAATAGGCTACATTTATAATACATAAAAAATAATTAGTTGGGTGCTTATTTGTCCTATTTCACACATGTACTGTATGTGTGAATAAAAAATGTGCCATTAACGGCAACCCTGGACCAGTTAAGTGCCTTGATCTAGGGCACGTCGACAAATGTTTCACCTTGTCGGCTCGTGGATTCAAACAAGTAACCTTTCGGTTACTGGCCCAATGATCACCACTAGGCAACCTGCTGCCACCTTTGGTTATTATGAAGCTGTTTAATAGAATTGAACAATAAGTCATTACTCTAAGAATTGCACTGCATTAATTGCATTCATTTTTGTTTCTAAAGCATGTCATTTAGAGTTCTTTTTTTTACATCAACTGTATATCTACCAGGCTACAGTAGACAAGACTACCAACAGTAGCCAGCATATTGCTAGTATGTTCACTATTGAAAGTTTACTTCTGTACACTGAACAAAAATATAAATGCAACAATTTCAAAGATTTTACTGAGTTACAGTTCCTATAAGGATCTAAATTCATTAGGCCCTAATCTATGGATTTCACATGACTGGGAATACAGATATGCATCTGTTGGTCACAGACGCCTTACAAAAAGGTAGGGGCGTGGATCAGAAAACCAGTCGGTATCTAGTGTGAATACCATTTGCCTCATGCAGTGCAACACATCTTCGCATGCTGTTGATTGTGGCCTGTGGAATGTTGTCCCAATCCTCTTCAATGGCTGAGCGAAGTTGCTTGATATTGGCGGGAACTGGAACATGCTCTTGTACATGTTGATCCAGAGCATCCCAAATATGCTCAATGGGTGACATGTCTGAGTATGCAGGCCTCTAAAACAATGTTGAAGGTGGCTATGGTAGAGAAATTAACATTCAATTCTCTGGCAACAGTTTTGGTGGACATTTCTGCAGTCAGCATGCCAATTGCACTTCTCTACACGTTTTCCGGCGGCTCTGATTTTAAGGGTAAATCTCTGTTTTGACTTCTAAATTATTTACACACCCATTGATTCTTGAAGAGTATAACTTATAATAAATTGCTCATGAACTTAGTCCAATTGTCATAGCCCATCATAAGCCCAAATATTTACTTGTTCAACTCAATTGTTTATAAACAGTCTTTTGCAGCTTCAGGCAAAAGCTAATATTTAACAGTTTGTTTATTTCCAGGGTTTATTACTGTGCGTTAACTATAAAACATGGCTGTCGATGGCTGCCTAAAGTGGTTGGTTTTCAAAATGGTGCAGCTCCTTAACAGTTTAAGCTTTAGACACTATACAACTGTAAAAAGGTCTTACAACTACATAACTAGTTTAACTATATAATGTATATAAATCTATCGCAGCGCCTATCTCCTTAATGCTGAGTTCCAAGCGGAGACTCATCCTGTCCCACTTTTACAGTCTTGGGTTTGACTCGGCCAGGGATTGAACTCAGAACCTTCCACTCTAACCACAAGGCCACGGAGTTGGTTGATATTTGCTATTCTGTGTGGGCCTATGTTTTGAACCCGCTTCGGTGCTTTAGGTGCCAAAGATTTGGACATAGTGCAGCTTTGTGTTGAAGGGAGATACCGCGACATGATAAATGTGCAGGAGGGCATAGTCAGAGGGTGTGTTCAGTTGGGATAGAGTGTGGGTGTGCCCATGCAGCTGGTGATCCGAAGAGCCCTGTGTGAGGGAGTCCGGTTGAGATTGCCGGAGTTTGAGTGGGGCACAAAGTTTCCCATGCTGAGGCAGTGAAGAGTCGACTTGGAGGCCCCCAGTGAGTAGGCCTGAAGAGAGAGAGCCAGAGGTAGTTTTTTTTTTTTTAGTAAGGTTGGATTTCTTGCGTTTATAGTGATGCACTGCACTGATGGAGCGGAAATCACAGAAAATAGATGTGGTAGTGTTAAGATAATTATTTCCTCTCAATGGTTGAACTCAACTATTTCAGTGTCTCTGTGCGTCTCCCAAAAGGTTGTAAGGCTTTTGGATCAAGAAACGGACAGAGCTCCCAGTTGTAATAGTCAGATCTTTATTCATTGAGAATTCTGTTATCACAATTTCAGAGTCCATCTTTTTATACACACGTCATACAAAAATCCCACCCCGCTTTAGGCGGGCTGTATTTTTTCCATTGGTTTAGCTCATGTTTTCCTCTGCTCTCCTGACCATCAGGTCACACACATGTTCTTATCATAGTCTACTCCTTGCTCGGGCAGGCTGCATTCCTTAGTTATCGCCGTCCTCACAATATCCTGCAACATATTTCATACTCTCTTCCAAGCCTAACAGTTTCTCTCCTCCCTATATTGGGAGGCCTCTTTATCTTGGTTTCTCAGTTGTCTGTAGCCAGCTCTCCTTGTCCTTTGTTGTCTGGTCTAACTCCTACTCACATTGCTAAATAGTAACACAATGTAATCTCAACTTGCCCTACGCTCACACATTACTAGGTAGTAGTCTTATGATTCAAACCCATGTCATAAGGTGGAGTGTAATAATGAGTAATGACCAAATCCTGCTATCAGGTAGTTAGAGTAGCAGAGAAATGTTTTGATGAGATTTTAGTGCAGTAGATCTACAGGAAGTTCTGAGAGAAGGGGTTCCATCCTCCCAGGCCGACTTCCTGGTGTAGGATCGTTTAGGGCCAAGTAGTGGGATGGGGTGGTGAGTTTTGAGGGATGGTGTATAGGTGCAGGGTTGGATGGTGGTGCAATTTTACGTCTTTTCCCTTTTTTGGGTGACAAATGTGCAATCCGCCCTCCAATCTGCGGAAGGCCGCAATACGCAACATAGCGTCTAGTCTGCCGGAAAGCCACATGAAGAAGGCTTCAAAGTTAGCTGCTTAGCGATTTCAACGCATGCCTCGGAGCTCTGGTATCAAACGTGTCATCACTACTAACTATTTATTATGTTAAGGTAAGAATTATCCAAGATAAAAAGTTAGGGTTATTTGTTTGTCTCTGGGCAGTGACTGTTAATGTTAGCTAGCTAACAGTGTGTGATGTGTACATCTCCCTCCAATGCAACACCCCCAGGTGTGAGCCGGCTTTGAGAAGGTTCTGGAGGAGGTGACCCACTTCACCTTTCACTACATTACTGATTTGGTTTAATTGTTTGTAGATGGTGTTTAGTGTACGTTTTGATTTTTGTTTGTGTGGATGCATTGACAGATCAGCTTGTTGGGGGTGAACTGGGAGCACAGTGCTGTAGTGGTGGGACAGAGGAGACTGCAACAGAGGGCTTCATTTTGAGCCCTATACTACGAATCAGATTTGAGGTGTTAGCGAGGTAACTTTAGTAAACTCCGGGTTCAACTTTGCCGGGAAACCCGACGTTGAAATGCATTGAATTCTACGTCGGGCAGAAATTAGCGTTTGAATCGGGATTAATTTTTGTGTACATGCTTCGGTGTGATAGAAATCTGAACGCGCGACCAGCGCTTTGAAAAGTTGATGTAATTATACTTTCCTATATAGTGTCTCACATTCCTACCTGCAAAAGGACCAACTGCAGGACAACCGGAAAAGTACGTTAAAATATAATTTAATTCAACATTCTGGCTTGTGGAGGTTGTGCGAGGGAACTTTCCTGATTCAAAAGCCTGATGTAGAATTAAATTCAATGTCGGGTTATCAGGCAAGGTTCAACTCAGGATAACTGGTACCATGAAAGTGGCTCCCCTTTTAGCTAGGTACATTTCTATAGCAACGAATCCTTCAAAACTAACCTGCTCCGGGGCAGGCAACTAAGGGCTAACTCCATTTATCCTGAATGAAATGTCTGAGCCACGAGTTGAGGACCACTGAAATCAGATTCCCTCCCTCTCGCAGAGATTGAGTCATCCCCTTCATTAAGGAAGACGACTGATTACATACACTGCTCAAAAAAATAAAGGGAACACTTAAACAACACATCCTAGATCTGAATGAATGAAATAATCTTATTAAATACTTTTTTCTTTACATAGTTGAAAGTGCTGACAACAAAATCACACAAATTATCAATGGCAATCAAATTGATCAACCCATGGAGGTCTGGATTTGGAGTCACCCTCAAAATTAAAGTGGAAAACCACACTACAGGCTGATCCAACTTTGATGTAATGTCCTTAAAACAAGTCAAAATGAGGCTCAGTAGTGTGTGTGGCCTCCACGTGCCTGTATGACCTCTCTACAACGCCTGGGCATGCTCCTGATGATGTGGCGGATGGTCTCCTGAGGGATCTCCTCCCAGACCTGGACTAAAGCACCCGCCAACTCCTGGACAGTCTGTGGTGCAACGTGACGTTGGTGGATGGAGCGTGACATGATGTCCCAGATGGGCTCAATTGGATTCAGGTCTGGGGAATGGGCGGTCCATAGCATCAATGCCTTCCTCTTGCAGGAACTGCTGACACACTCCAGCCACATGAGGTCTAGCATTGTCTTGCATTAGGAGGAACCCAGGGCCAACCGCACCAGCATATGGTCTCACAAGGGGTCTGAGGATCTCATCTCGGTACCTAATGGCAGTCAGGCTACCTCTGGCGAGCACATGGAGGGCTGTGCAGCCCCCCAAAGAAATGCCACCCCACACCATGACTGACCCACCGCCAAACCGGTCATGCTGGAGGATGTTGCAGGCAGCAGAACGTTCTCCACGGCGTCTCCAGACTCTGTCACGTGCTCAGTGTGAACCTGCTTTCATCTGTGAAGAGCACAGGGCGCCAGTTGCGAATTTGCCAATCTTGGTGTTCTCTGGCAAATGCCAAACGTCCTGCATGGTGTTGGGCTGTAAGCACAACCCCCACCTGTGGACGTCGGGCCCTCATACCACCCTCATGGAGTCTGTTTCTGACAGTTTGAGCAGACACATGCACATTTGTGGCCTGCTGGAGGTCATTTTGCAGGGCTCTGGCAGTGCTCCTCCTTGCACAAAGGCGGAGGTAGCAGTCCTGCTGCTGGGTTGTTGCCCTCCTACGGCCTCCTCCACGTCTCCTGATGTACTGGCCTGTCTCCTGGTAGCGCCTCCATGCTCTGGACACTACGCTGACAGACACAGCAAACCTTCTTGCCACAGCTCGCATTGATGTGCCATCCTGGATGAGCTGCACTACCTGAGCCACTTGTGTGGGTTGTAGACTCTGTCTCATGCTACCACTAGAGTGAAAGCACCGCCAGCATTCAAAAGTGACAAAAACATCAGCCAGGAAGCATAGGAACTGAGAAGTGGTCTGTGGTCACCACCTGCAAAACCAGTCCTTTATTGGGGGTGTCTTGCTAATTGCCTATAATTTCCACCTGTTGTCTATTCCATTTGCACAACAGCATGTGACATTTATTGTCAATCAGTGTTGCTTCCTAAGTGGACAGTTTGATTACACAAAAGTGTGATTGACTTGGAGTTACATTGTGTTGTTTAAGTGTTCCCTTTATTTTTTTGAGCAGTGTATTATATAAAAATATTTGTAGGTGTCAAAAACATAAATAATCTTGTTAAAATACATATCATATTACACATTTAGTAAGGACAGCGTTTGCTTTCCAAACTATTTTTTTTGTGCAATTGTATTTAGAAATTTGCATAAAAGCAAACTGACAGCTGCAACCAACCACAGACATATAATCCCTAGATGGCAGTTCCCATTCAAGTCCAGACGGGCAGACATTGCTAGTGCACCCATGAGTGAACACATTGACTATACTTCAATGGATGTTTGTTACGTGTACGCTTTATTGGCTGTTCAAAAAAGTAATTGTGACTGTGTTTTTCAGATGACCATGGTGAGTCTAACCTAGAGATGGGCAACTGTATTTCTCGGAATGCAATTAGTTTTATCAGGTGTCTTAGCTGAGGCTGGGGAAAAGTCCCTCCACCCTTTCCTCTTGTAACCTCTCTCCCTCTACTATAGCAGTCTAGTCCCTCCACCCTTTCCTCTTGTAACCTCTCTCCCTCTACCATAGCAGTCTAGTCCCTCCACCCTTTCCTCTTGTAACCTCTCTCCCTCTACCATAGCAGTCTAGTCCCTCCACCCTTTCCTCTTGTAACCTCTCTCCCTCTACTATAGCAGTCTAGTCCCTCCACCCTTTCCTCTTGTAACCTCTCTCCCTCTACTATAGCAGTCTAGTCCCTCCACCCTTTCCTCTTGTAACCTCTCTCCCTCTACTATAGCAGTCTAGTCCCTCCACCCTTTCCTCTTGTAACCTCTCTCCCTCTACTATAGCAGTCTAGTCCCTCCACCCTTTCCTCTTGTAACCTCTCTCCCTCTACTATAGCAGTCTAGTCCCTCCACCCTTTCCTCTTGTAACCTCTCTCCCTCTACTATAGCAGTCTAGTCCCTCCACCCTTTCCTCTTGTAACCTCTCTCCCTCTACCATAGCAGTCTAGTCCCTCCACCCTTTCCTCTTGTAACCTCTCTCCCTCTACCATAGCAGTCTAGTCCCTCCACCCTTTCCTCTTGTAACCTCTCTCCCTCTACCATAGCAGTCTAGTCCCTCCACCCTTTCCTCTTGTAACCTCTCTCCCTCTACCATAGCAGTCTAGTCCCTCCACCCTTTCCTCTTGTAACCTCTCTCCCTCTACCATAGCAGTCTAGTCCCTCCACCCTTTCCTCTTGTAACCTCTCTCCCTCTACTATAGCAGTCTAGTCCCTCCACCCTTTCCTCTTGTAACCTCTCTCCCTCTACCATAGCAGTCCCTCCACCCTTTCCTCTTGTAACCTCTCTCCCTCTACTATAGCAGTCTAGTCCCTCCACCCTTTCCTCTTGTAACCTCTCTCCCTCTACTATAGCAGTCTAGTCCCTCCACCCTTTCCTCTTGTAACCTCTCTCCCTCTACTATAGCAGTCTAGTCCCTCCACCCTTTCCTCTTGTAACCTCTCTCCCTCTACCATAGCAGTCTAGTCCCTCCACCCTTTCCTCTTGTAACCTCTCTCCCTCTACTATAGCAGTCTAGTCCCTCCACCCTTTCCTCTTGTAACCCCTCTCCCTCTACTATAGCAGTCCCTCCACCCTTTCCTCTTGTAACCTCTCTCCCTCTACTATAGCAGTCTAGTCCCTCCACCCTTTCCTCTTGTAACCTCTCTCCCTCTACCATAGCAGTCTAGTCCCTCCACCCTTTCCTCTTGTAACCTCTCTCCCTCTACTATAGCAGTCTAGTCTCTCCACCCTTTCCTCTTGTAACCTCTCTCCCTCTACCATAGCAGTCTTTGGTGATTGGGCTGATGGATGTAAACAGACATATTGCTGCTACCACATTTAACAATGTGTGATTCATCCACCATTACATCATCATTTAAAATAAAGTGAATAATCTTTGTTTCATATTCTTGTTTGTGCTAAGGAGGTCCAGTAGGTGAATATGAATAGTACTGATGACTGAATTACAATCATGTTGGTAAGGTTGACCTGATGGATTGTAGTATTGTAATGCTTTCTGTAACTGGTCTCATCACCTGCTGCTTGCATTTCAAATAGCAAAGTTGTTTATTAATTACACAATTGTCAGAAAAGATCAGGCGACATCAGTGAACAGCCATCTTAGTGCAGAACAACATTGTCAGAAAGTGAGGATACGGAATTTGGAGGGACGCCATGTGCGACTGACGTGTTTTCCGTTTGCTCCCGTGGTATTTTTAAAGTTTATGTGAATTTTGCAGCAAAACCGTATTTATTTTCATATATTATTTTGGTGATCCCTTTCCGTAAAAACCAAGACTACTTTACTTCCAAATATCAGCATGTCGACGAAACATAAGGCCAAAAACATGACTTTGAGAAAACCCGGCCTACAAGACACACTCTCATCACCGCCCTCCCCTGAGCCTGACGACCCGGGGACTGATACTCTACCCGGGGCGGCTTAGCCTGGCGGCGCTGAAGTGAACATTCTCGAGGCCATCAAACTACTACGCTCTGAGATAGTTGAAATGAAAACGGAGGTGGTTGCTACGATTGAGGCCCGAATAAAGGAGGTTTCTGATACTTTCTGGTTTCTCTAATGACTGCCTCGCCTGGTTCACCAACTACTTCTCAGATAGAGTTCAATGTGTCAAATCGGAGGGCCTGTTGTCTGGACCTATGGCAGTCTCTATGGGGGGTGCCACAGGGTTCAATTCTTGGGCCAACTCTTTTCTCTGTGTATATCAATGACGTCGCTCTTGCTGCTGGTGACTCTCAGATCCACCTCTACGCAGACGACACCATTTTGTATACATCTGGCCCTTCATTGGACACTGTGTTAACAAACCTCCAAACGAGCTTCAATTCCATACAACACTCCTTCAGTAGCCTCCAACTGCTCTTAAACACTAGTAAAACAAAATGCATGCTCTTCAACCGAACGCTGCTTGCACCCGCCCACCCGACTAGAATCACTACTCTAGACGGGTCTGACCTAGAGTACGTGGACAACTACAAATATCTAGGTGTCTGGTTAGACTGTAAACTCTCCTTCCAGACTCACATTAAGAATCTCCAATCCAAAGTTAAATCTAGAATCGGTTTCCTATTTCGCAACAAAGCCTCCTTCACTCATGCTGCCAAACATGCCCTTGTAAAACTGACTATCCTACCGATCCTTGACTTCGGCGATGTCATTTACAAAATAGCCTCCAACACTCTACTCAGCAAATTGGATGTTGTCTATCACAGTGCCATCCGTTTTGTCTCCAAAGCCCCATATAATACCCACCACTGTGACCTGTACGCTCTTGTTGGCTGGTCCTCACTACATATTCGTCGCCAAACCCACTGGCTCCAGGCCATCTATAAATCACTGCTAGGCAAATCCCCGCCTTATCTTAGCTCATTGGTCACCATAGCAACACCCACCCGTGAGTCTGCGCTCCAGCGGGTATATCTCACTGGTCATCCCCAAAGCCAACACCTCCTTTGGCCGCAATTCCTTCCAGTTCTCTGCTGCCAATGACTGGAACAAACTGCAAAAATCTCTGAAGCTGGAGACGCTTATCTCCCCTCACTAACTTTAGGCATCAGTTGTCAGAGCACCTTACCGATCACTGCACCTGTACACAGCCCATCTGAAATTAGCCCGCCCAACTACCTCATCCCTATATTGTTATTTATTTTGCTCATCTGTACCCCAGTATCTCTATTTGCACATCATCTCTTGCACATCATTCCAGTGTTAATACTAAATTGTAATTATTTTGCACTATAGCCTATTTTATTGCCTTACCTCCATAACTTGCTAAATTTGCACACTGTATATTAATTGTATTTCTGTTGTATTTTTTTGATTTTTGTTTTGTTTTACCCCATATGTAACTCTGTGTTGTTGTTTTTATCGCACTGCTATGCTTTATCTTGGCCAGGTCGCAGTTGTAAATGAGAACTTGTTCTCAACTGGTTTACCTGGTTAAATAAAGGTGAAATAAAATAAAAAAAAAAGATCTAACCATCCTGCGGAACGAGACGGTGCCGGCAATCGCATCACTCAAAACAACAATGGAGTCGCACACTACAACGATTGCAGCACTGGAGACCTTCGCTACAAATGTCTCCGACTTAACTACATCCCTGGAGGCTGACGTGAAACGCCTAGCTGCGGATTTGAATAAGGTGAAGGAGAGCTGTGTAAGTTTGGAGGGATTCTCTCGCCGCAATAACCTGAGACTTGTATCAGTCCCAGAGTCAGCGGAAATGCCTCGCGCCACGGATTTCGTTTCTGGGCTGCTGAAAGATGTTCTAGCCTTAGATGAAAAGCCCCTGATTGATCGTGCCCACCGGTCGCTGCGCCCAAAGCCCCGGGATGGGGAGAGGCCCCGTGACATAATTCTTCGAGTGCACTTTTTTCCATGAGAAGATGGAGATTCTCCGACGAGCCCGCAATACCACTCTGAGCTTTCAAGGACAGAGCTTCTCCATCTACCAGGACTACTCCCCCACTGTTTCCAGGCAGCGCGCAGCTTTTCGGACAGGCCAAACGACTACTTCGGGACCATCCAGGTGTGAAGTACGGACTGCGATTCCCGGCCCGTTTATGGCTATCTCATGATGGTAAAGACTACACATTTGAATCTCCGGATGAGGCTCTCTCTCACATTCAACGTCACATCAAGAAGTCTTGAACTTGCTCATAGTTCAGCAACTGTTGCTAGCGAACTGTGGATAGTAAGTAACCCACCTGTGGTACAACTATGTTTAGCTACAACATGCTAATTTTGTATAGTTGGGGGGTTGGCGTACCCATTCAGGCTTATTTGATGTGATCTAATGTTTTGATCATCTGGTGTGCTTGCCTTACAAGCATTCAGTCATTTTAATTTCATTGTATTGCGGTTTTACTATACTCCTGTGTTTTCTAGGCTGTCTTGCTCACCTATTCAGTTTGTTTACATAGTGTCTCAGTGACTCAAAATATTCTTGGTTATTTGCTTACTGCATCCGTTTGCATTGACCCAGTAAACAGTAAATGCTTCCCGAGGCGACACGTTTTTTTGGGGTCTTCACTTAAATTTTAAAGTTCTGAGCGTCATTTATGCCCAGCAAGCGTTAAACGTTGCGCACACGTAGTTTTTTGGTCTTGGTTGTAAGCTGTCTCAGCATTCAACTAGACAACTATTATAATAATAATAATTGTTATCATTTTTGATTGTCTTACTACGATTTCCTTACTTCAAATTAGGTTTTCGGCTGAGAGCCTTTACACATTCTATTTATTTTCTTTATTTTCTCTCTCAAATGCCTGTTATAAGACTGGGAATATAATTATATACATCTACAAGTGGTGCTTTTGTAATTTCGTCTGCACAAGGGATTCACCTTAATTTCTTTTATTTAAAAATGATTATCTCTTTTTGCTGTTTGATCCACTAACAAAACACGACTTTAAAGAGCGGGACTGTGGGTTTAGGTTTAAGACCGCACTCTCACAGACATACTGTGCGAAGAGAACATGCTCTATTTAGGCTTGTACCTCGTTTGGGGAGGTACTGTCTGGGATGGGGGGAGGGGGTGGGGGGAGGGGTTGAATTGTTCAGTTCTGTTGTCATTCTGTCTTTTTTGTTTTTTTTTCGGTACTTTTTCTCAACATCTACCACCGTACATTATTACTCTGAGGCAAGTTATTCTGGGGTTTCTGGGCGCTCATTGCTTTTCCATTCTATGCTCTAATGACAGGGTTGTATAACGGGAATGCCCAGAGGGGCCGAAACAATGCGATCAAATACATTTCGTGGAACACCAAAGGGGTTAATAACCCAGTGAAACGTAAGAGGGTGTTGACACACTTAAAGGGTTTGAATGCAAATGTTGCATTTCTACAAGAGACTCACTTGAGGACTGGTGAGCACTTTAGGATGCGTAGGGACTGGGTTGGTCAAGTGTTCCACTCTAACTTTCATAGTAAATCAAGAGGGGCTGCCATTTTGGTTGATAAAGTCACTCCCTTTGTAGCTTCTGAGGTTATCGCTGATCCTAAGGGACGATACGTCATAGTAACCGGTAAACTGTTTTCTACCCCTCTTGTTTTGGCTAGTGTTTATGCTCCCAATTGGGATGACACAAGTTTCATTTCTTCCTTTTTGTCTGCTATACCCAATTTAGATTCTCATTTATTGATTTTAGGGGGGATTTCAACTGCAAAATGTCCCCAGTTCTTGACAAGTCCTCACGAACAACTACAGGCCCATCTAAATGTGCCCTACTTATTCAAGCCTTTCTTCAGAAATATGCCATGTTTGAGGCCTGGCGTTTCCTACATCCTACAGATAGACAGTATTCCTTTTATTCTCATGTTCATCAAACATACTCCCGGATTGATTACTTCTTTTTGGACAAAAAACTTTTGCCTAACCTTCGGCAGTGTACTTACAAGAGTATTGTTATTTCGGACCATTCACCATTAGTGCTTGAACTAGAGTTTCCCCAGCGACCTCCTATGTGTTATCAATGGCGTCTTAACCCCATTTTACTCTCAGATAAGGAGTTTGTCAATTTCATTTCTTCTGAAATCACCTTATTCCTAGAAACTAATTCAACACCAGGTATGTCCTGCTCTACCATATGGGAGTCTCTCAAAGCATACCTACGTGGCCAAATTATTTCTTATACAGCCAACCAAAACAGAGTTCGCTCTCAGCGACTTCCGGGACCTGAGCGAATCCATAGCCACATTGGATGAGAAGTATGCCACGGTTCCTTCCTCTGATCTGCATAAAGAGCGCCAACTACTCCAATCTGAATTTGATGAGCTTTCTACCAGGCAAGCTGAACAGTTACTCTTGCGAGCTCGGTACAGAGTGTATGAACAAGGCGACAAGGCCAGTAAACTCCTTGCACATCAGATCCGTAAATCTGAGGCCTCACGTTTAATCCCACAAATAAGGACCCCGTCTGGTGCCACCACAGTTATACATAAAGAGATCAATGATCAATTCAAACAATTTTATTCTGCGCTATACACCTCTGAATCCCCTCAAGACCCTTTGCTGATTGATTCCTTCTTTAATGGCCTGAATATGCCTTCAATTGATACAGACACCCATGACTATCTAGAAGAAGAAGTTACACCTGAGGAGATTGCAACAGCAGTGTCCGCAATGAAAAGCGGTAAATCACCGGGTCCGGATGGTTTTCCAACCGAATTTTACAGGACGTTTTCTGGTCTGCTTTGCCCATTCTTGTCTCGACTATTTGCAGAGTGCCTTAATACCTCAAAGCTACCGCCTAGTCTTTATCAAGCTTCAATTTCATTACTATTAAAGAAAAACAAAGACCCCCTGGAATGTGGATCCTTTCGCCCAATCTCGCTTTTAAACTGTGATTACAAAATCCTAGCCAAGCTTTTAGCCATCCGTATGGAAGGCTCCCTGCATCAAGTAATACACTCTGACCAGACTGGCTTTGTGAGAAATAGGCATTTGTTTTTCAATATTAGGCGCCTTATGAATATACTGTACTCCCCTCGTCGGAGGACCCAGAGGTGGTGGTCTCACTTGATGCAGAAAAAGCGTTTGACCGCGTTGAGTGGGATTACCTAACAGCCACCCTTTATAGATTTGGCTTTGGCCCCAAATTCATTGCGTGGATAAAGATTCTTTATTTTTTCCCCCATGGCTTCGGTACGGACTAACAACTTGTCCTCTGACTATTTTCCCTTGCACCGCGGATCCAGACAGGGCTGTCCACTCTCCCCCCTTGTTGTTTGCTTTGGCAATCGAACCTCTCGCCATTGCATTACGCTCTAATGATGCCATTCAAGGAATAATCCGGACGGGCTCAGAGCAGAAAGTCTCGCTATATGCGGATGACCTCCTTTTGTTTATCTCTAACCCTGATACCTCATTGCCACGCGCCTTATCTGTTCTTAAAAGGTTTGGATCAATCTCAGGGTACAAGCTGAATCTAGGCAAGAGTGAGCTTTTTTCCTGTAAACAAGGCTGCTTTAAAGTGCTCTTTTACAAGTTCTCAGTTTAGGATTGTCCGGGATCAATTCACCTACTTGGGAGTTAAAGTGACAAGGAAATATTCAAATCTGTTTCAGGAAAACTTGGTTGCTCTAGCAGACAGTTTGAAACAATCTTTTGCTTTTTGGAATGCGCTACCTCTTTCTCTTATCGGAAGGATTAATGTCATTAAAATGAGTGTGTTGCCCAAATTTCTATATTTATTTCAATGTCTACCCATTTTTATTCCAAAATCTTTTTTATTTCACTGGATCAAACATTCATGCATTTTATTTGGGATGGCAAGGTACCACAGATTGGTAGAAAACATTTACAGAAGCCTAAGTCATTGGGGGTTTAGCTCTACCAAATTTTCAGACATACTATTGGGCTGCAAATTTCAGAGCCCTTCTGTACTGGCTGCAGACTGATCCTACTGGCCCTAGACCAATCTGGGTCCAGATGGAGTCTGAATCGTGTAAACCTGCTGCACTTTCTTCTGTGTTGTGCTCGTCTCTCCCAGTGTCCCTAGGCAAAAGGTGTGTCAACCCAATTGTAAAGCAGTCTCTTAAAATTTGGAATCAGTTCCGCTTAGCCTTTGGCCTTCGAGGCTTTTCTCTATCAGGCCCAATCAATCAGAACATTTTATTTCCTCCATCTTTGAATGATGGGGCTTTTGACATCTGGCACTCACTAGGCCTCTCCTCACTAGCCCAATTATTCTTTGATGATACATTTGCCTCTTTTGCTCAGCTACAGGAAAGGTTCAACCTCCCCCAATCCCACTTTTTCCGCTATCTCCAGACTAGGAACTTTGTCAGAGCTAACACACCTGAATTTCCCCATAGGCCTGTGAATACAGCTATAGAGAGCATCCTGGAGCTGAACAAGCTTCCTAGGGGCGCAATTTCAGATGTATATGCAATCATTCATGACTTACAGAACCCTTCTTTGGTGCCTTTAAAAACTCGATGGGAAAAGGATTTGGGGGAGGAACTTGGGGAAGACACCTGGGAATCTGTGCTGCGCAGGGTGCATTCGTCCTCTTTTAGCACTAGACACAGCCTCATTCAATTCAAGGTGGTTCACCGTATCCACTGGTCTGGGGCCAGACTTGGAAGAATATTCTCTGATTTTGATCCTACCTGTGTCAGATGTAAAATTGAACCGGCCACACTGTTGCATATGTTCTGGGGCTGTCATAAACTGTCAGGTTTCTGGGAATTAATATTTAAATGTTTCTCTGATATATATAACACTGTTATAGATCCCTCTCCCCTTACAGCCCTTTTTTGGAGTACTGCCCATAAGCACCCCCCTGTCAAGAATCCAGTCGGACACTGTTGCTTATACAACTCTTTTAGCTAGACGGCTAATACTACAGAACTGGAAGATGGCAGCTCCCCCATCTTATAAATATTGGGTGAGAGATGTGTTGTGCTCTCTGAAATTAGAAAAAATTAAATTCAATTCACGTGGGAACCCCAAACTGTTTAATGAGGCTTGGGCTCCATTCCGGTCTTACTTTAAACAGTCCATCCTCTGATGGCATTCCTATTAAAACCAAAATAAGTCTGTATTTGACCCCCTGTGACTTAGGGGTTGGATGAGCATTTCTCTGTGTTTTTTTCTGGGGTGGGGGTGGGGGGCATTAAGGTTGATGTGCTTATTGATTGTGACCTGCGGATGCCTTGTTCATCTCGCCCGGGCAGAGACTAAGGTGTGAGCTTGTTTTTCCCAGTTATTTTTATTTTTTAATTCTGTTCACGCCTACATAAAATTATCAATATTCATTTTTTATTTTAAAGCATTGTAAACTTTTTATTTTTGGTCCAGTGGATGATTGGTCTGTGGCCTTGACTGTCTGTGAGTGGTTGCATTTCTCCACCCCATCCCTTAACTGTTTACAGGAACAATGGTGAGGTGTTTGCTCTGTCCCTATTCTATAGATTGCCCTTTAACCTTTTGTAGCCTTCTGCCTGGTGTGTTTAAAGTATGGTATCTTTAAAGTAATTTTTTTTTTTTATATGTATTATTTGTATTTTTTTTCTAGTTGAGTATATTATTTATATTGCTTTGTCTTGTCTGTGTGTGTGTAAAACTTAATAAACAGAGTTCTCAAAAAAAAAGAAAGTGAGGATACATCAGTCAACAGCCATCTTAGTGCAGAACAACATTGCCTGGACACACAATTTTGTGATGAGTCTCCAAATAATGTTAGAGTAGCTAATACTGTAAGAATAGACTTGACGTTCTACTTCTGTTTGATCAGGCCCTGTGTAGCTCAGTTGGTAGAGCATGGCGCTTGCAACGCCAGGGTTGTGTGTTCGTTTCCCACGGGGGGCCAGTATGAAAATGTATGCACTCACTATAACTGTAATTCGCTCTGGATAAGAGCGTCTGCTAAATGTCTAAAATGTAAATGTAATGAAACTGTTGCGGAATTATGTTATTGTACAGGGCCGTGAAAAAGTATCTGCCCCCTTTCTGATTTTCTCTTTTTGCGTATTTTTGATACTGAATGTTATCAGATCTTCAACCAAAACCGGTCTTCGATAAGATTTTATTTAAAGTTATACAACACCCAATTCCCCAGTGAAAAAGTAATTGCCTCCTTACACTCAATAACAGGTTGTGCCACCTTTAGCTGCAATAACTGCAACCACATGCTTCCTGTAGTTGTTTATCAGTCTCGCTATGGAGGAATTTTTTCCCACTCTTGCATGCAGAACTGCTTTAAATAAGTGACATTTGGGGGTTTTCAAGCCCTGCCACTTCTCAATTGGGATTAGGTCTGGATTTTGACTAGGCATTTGATTTCTGTGTCATTAAGAGTGAGAACGGGGGCTGTTGATATCTCAAGCGTTTTGGACAATTCGTTTATATGGTTGTCTAGCAATGATCGTGTGTGTGTGTACACGCACAGTGCCTTTAGAAAGTAGTCACAACGCTTAACTTTTTTCCACATTTTCTTGTTATTGGATGAGTTCTGGATGAGGTCTGGATTTCCAAAACATGTGTTGCTTTTTATCAATTTTAATGTAGATTTGATTTGTTGATTTGATTTTTTGATTTGATTGTGTTTTGGCTCATTGTCTTGCTGCGCTTCAGCTCAGACGGATGTCCTGACATTCTCCTGTAGGAATTCTGATACTCATTGTTCCTTCTATTAAGGCAAGTCGTCCAGGTCCTGAGGCAGCAAAGCATCCCCAAACCATCACCACTATGCTTGACCGTTGGTATGAGGTTCTTACTGTGGAAGGCAGTACATGGTTTTCACCAGGCATAATGGGACCCATGTCATCCAAAAAGCATCTGGATGATCAAGACTCTTGGAAGAATGTTTGATGGACAGATTCAAAAGTAACTTTTTGGATGACACGGGTCCCGTTATGCCTGGTGAAAACCAAGTACTGCATTCCTTAGTGACGTGAGACGGATCAACAACTACAGGAAGCGTTTAGTTGGTCATTGCAGCTAAAGGTGGCACAACCAGTTATTGAGTGTAAGGAGGCAATTTACTTATTCACACAGGGGCATTCGAAAGTGGCATACTTTCTCGGCACTAATTTGAGGCATTGGTTTGATTAGCTGACGTAGTGAACTAGCTAGCTATGGTGGAGAGGCCTTTTTGATGCAACTAAATGAATGTTTCTGAGCTCATGCCTGTGTGTTATAGTGTATCTGACTTTAATAACATTTTGAATATGGTTGATGTGACCTGTTACAGAAAGCTGGGCGTATGACGCACGTCACTACTTCACAGGAGATGCATTTGAAAGCAAAACATTTTTCATCAACAGCTTTAGAGGATGTGAACGATGTTAAATGGGCGTAAACAAAGAATAGTATTGTAGCTGGTCAATGTGAAAGGTTATCTTTATTATAAAACAATAGGCAATATACTGTTAATGGTTTGCCTAACGGGGTAACCTGGTGAGAATGTTCAGAGAATCCATTTTGGCTATTTGGGGGAAAGTATTCCTTTTCGAAATGTTTCCCAAGGATTAATGTAGAGCGTGAAAACACAACAAAATGTGACTCGTTTCAGGAAACTAGTCGTATGTCGCACATCACTACTTCACAGGAAAGACATTTGAACACTTTTTTATCAAAATGCTTGTTTTTGGCAGAAAAGCCTTCTGGAACATGTGAACTTTCATGTGCCTTCATAACAAACTTGTATTCTATCTGTAAATACAAATAAAATGGTTAACTTAAGAGCCTAGTTGGTTTAGCCATGGAAAAAGACAGCAACCTTCCCGCTAGCCATGATTGGCTGAGATAATGAGTGGGCTGGACATGCCGAGAGATGAGTTCGGATTGGTCTGCAATGTAGCACGCTTCTGTCCATAACATGAGCTGGTCAGTATGTGTAGGTAATCCTTTCTAACATGGCTTTTTTGAAAGATGTCACGTAGTAGAACTGCATAAGTGTTGCTCTCCACTTTCTGGAGGACAGAGTTTTGAAATCAGTGGACTTAGAGTATGATAGCTAAGGAGATTCTGGCGTTTGATTGCAAATATGCAGATGGAGTTGAAAAGAGAACACAGAGAAGGCTGTTGTTTAAAACACCTGTGTCTGGATTACATCTTCAAACTAAGGGCAACCATGGCATCTGTGACAGAGAGGGAGAAGCGTCCATCCATGTAGACTGGTAAATGTAGACGGGTAAGATTAGCTAGCTACATTTTGAGATATTACACGTTTCTAATTTTGTCAGTCGATTTCAAGTTAGCTAGCTAACGTTACATGTATGATCTGTGTAGTAATATTATTCGGATCTCAGAGCCATTTGCATTGCTAGTTATATTTGTTAGCTAGCTAACATTGAACCTGGTTGGTTAGCTACCTGCAGATTAATGCAGGGTAGTAACGTTATGAGTTGGGATTATGGTTAATTGTTTAGCTAGCTAGCTACATGTCTTATCAAAAGACTCCACTATGCAAGTAACCATTTCAATAGAATGTTTCATGCTGTCACGGCAACAAGTGTTGATAGACGTAGCTGTTAAATTCGCTCTGGCTATCTACTCCGATTTCAGAGCACTCTCGTCTGAGTGTGCCAGAGTGCAGAATAACTGACAAATTTACGAACGCTCAACACCCATTGAATATGGCCGTGTCAGTAAACATTGGCAAAAAGCATAATTAAATTGTTGCCAGCAGCACCGTTGCAGTCACCAACACACTGGATAACATAAAAACAGCCTAACCAGCTCTGCAGTACTACATAGAGCCATAACTACATGGAACTCTATTCCACATCAAGTAACTGATGCCAGCAGTAACATGTTGATTTATAAAACAGATAAAAATACACCTTATGGAACAGCGGGGACTGTGAAGCAACACAGACACATGCATACAAGCACACAATAACATACGCACTATGAACGCGTGTGAACGCGTGTGAACGATGCTGAATGGGTGTAGACAAAGAAGAGCTCTCCAGTAGGTACCAAAACATTCAAGGATCATTTTCTCAAAAGTAAGCTTACAAGTTTATCAACTTTCAAAATATAATTACTTTCCCATTGTTCCTCAACTGTAGTGTATGATATATCATTTTCTAGCTCTGAGTCTCTACTTTTATCCAATGTAAAAAAACACCCTTTCAAATTTTGCTACACAAGTGTCAACTTTTAAAGCGGCATTGCTTCTCCATGTTTCCTCCCACTACAATGTATGATATGCCATTTTGAAGCTCTGATTCTGTACTTTTATCCAACGTAAAAACAATTTCAAATTTTGGATCATTAGACTGAAAAAAAATGGTGGGTCACAAATGTCTTAGAATCCCTACAGGAGAATTCTAGATTTCTATACATCCTTCCAGCAAGAAAACGAGCCAGCGGATTACGGCGCCCAATGCTGACCATGAGTTCTCAACCAGTGTGCCAAATTTCTTTCCATAATATGGACTGTTGATGGAGAAATGACGGGGGAAAAAAACTAACTTTAACATGCATTGCTGGCTCAACCTAATAGATGAAACTAATGTAGATTTGCCTAATGTAGTTTTGTCATTGTATTCAGAATGGTGTGTTGTCATGGTATATTGATGGTGTGTATTTTGTTGTGTGTGCAGATGAGGCTCTCCTGCTGGCATCTGTTGAGTATGAGCTGCTGGTGTTAGGGCTGCATAGCTCCAGCCTTTCAGTGCTCTCTACTAGTATGAGACCTGTGTTCTGTGTGGATTATGACTGGAGAGACCAGAGGGTATACTGGGTCAGTCTGGATGAGGAGAGCATCAAGTGGACCTCCATCAACACCAAGGATGCAGGCACTCTGGTCAAAGGTCAGTACCCTAACCAAGGACAGGGTTAGTTCCAAGTACAGACTCAGCCCTATTGTCTCCTAGATGTTTGCTAACAGAATGCTTCCCTCTGTCTGTAGGTGTGAAGCCTGAGTCTATAGCTGTGGACTGGGTTGGCAGGAACCTGTACTGGCTGGATGGGCTGGCCAGTCGGATTCTGGCTGTGAGGCTGTCTACAGTAAAGCCTCAGAACTACATAGTGGTTCTGGATGAGGATCTGGAGCAGCCTCGCTCACTACTGCTGCTGCCACACAAAGGGTGGGTGAGGGTGAGGGCTGCTGCCACACAAAGGGTGGGTGAGGGTGAGGGCTGCTGCCACACAGGGTGGGTTAGGGTGAGGGCTGCTGCCACATAGGGTGGGTTAGGGTGAGGGCTGCTGCCACACAAAGGGTGGGTGAGGGTGAGGGCTGCTGCCACACAAAGGGTGGGTGAGGGTGAGGGCTGCTGCCACACAATGGGTGGGTGAGGGCTGCTGCCACACAGGGTGGGTGAGGGTGAGGGCTGCTGCCACATGGGGGTGGGTGAGGGTGAGGGCTGCTGCACACAGGGTGGGTGAGGGTGAGGGCTGCTGCCACACAGGGTGGGTGAGGGTGAGGGCTGCTGCCACACGGGGTGGGTGAGGGTGAGGGCTGCTGCCACACAGGGTGGGTGAGGGTGAGGGCTGCTGCCACACAGGGTGGGTGAGGGTGAGGGCTGCTGCCACTGGGGTGGGTGAGGGTGAGGGCTGCTGCCACAAGGGTGGGTGAGGGTGAGGGCTGCTGCCACAGGGGTGGGTGAGGGTGAGGGCTGCTGCCACAGGGTGGGTGAGGGCTGCTGCCACACAGGGTGGGTGAGGGCTGCTGCCACAGGGTGGGTGAGGGCTGCTGCCACACGGGGTGGGTGAGGGCTGCTGCCACACAGGGTGGGTGAGGGCTGCTGCCACACAGGGTGGGTGAGGGCTGCTGCCACACAGGGTGGGTGAGGGCTGCTGCCACACAGGGTATAAAAATACATCAAATCCGTTTTTTTTTTTTTATCACATACATGTGTTTAGCAGATGTTATAGCGGGTGTAGCGAAATGCTTGTGCTTCTAGCTCCGACAGTGCAGTAATATCTAACAAGTAATAACTAACAATTTCCCAACATATACCCAATACACACAAATCTAGTAAGGAATGGAATTAAGAATATACAGTGGGGAGAACAAGTATTTGATAACCTGCAAAATCGGCAGTGTTTCCTACTTACAAAGCATGTAGAGGTCTGTAATTTTTATCAAAGGTACACTTCAACTGTGAGAGACAGAATCTAAAACAAAAATCCAGAAAAACACGTATGATTTTTAAGTAAATAATTTGCATTTTATTGCATGACATAAGTATTTGATCACCTACCAACCAGTAAGAATTCCGTCTCTCACAGACCTGTTAGTTTTTCTTTAAGAAGCCCTCCAGTTCTCCACTCATGACCTGTATTAACTGCACCTGTTTGAACTCGTTACCTGTATAAAAGACACCTGTCCACACTCAATCAAACAGACTCCAACCTCTCCACAATGGCCAAGACCAGAGAGCTGTGTAAGGACATCAGGGATAACATTTTAGACCTGCACAAGGCTGGGATGGGCTACAGGACAATAGGCAAGCAGCTTGGTGAGAAGGCAACAACTGTTGGCGCAATTATTAGAAAATGGAAGAAGTTCAAGATGACGGTCAATCACCCTCGGTCTGGGGCTCCATGCAAGATCTCACCTCGTGGGGATAAAAATCCTGCAGCGCATGCAAGGTCCCCCTGCTCAAGCCAGCGCATGTCCAGGCCCGTCTGAAGTTTGCCAATGACCATCTGGATGATCCAGAAGAGGAATGGGAGAAGGTCATGTGGTCTGATGAGACAAAAATAGAGCTTTTTGGTCTAAACTCCACTTGCCGTGTTTGGAGGAAGAAGAAGGATGAGTACAAACCCAAGAACACCATCCCAACCGTGAAGCATGGAGGTGGAAACATCATTCTTTGGGGATGCTTTTCTGCAAAGGGGACAGGATGACTGCACCGTATTGAGGGGAGGATGGATGGGACCATGTATCGCGAGATCTTGGCCAACAACCTCCTTCCCTCAGTAAGAGCATTGAAGATGGGTCGTGGCTGGGTCTTCCAGCATGACAACGACCCGAAACACACAGCCAGGGCAACTAAGGAGTGGCTCCGTAAGAAGCATCTCAAGGTCCTGGAGTGACCTAGCCAGTCTCCAGACCTGAACCCAATAGAAAATCTTTGGAGGGAGCTGAAAGTCGAATTGCCCAGCGACAGCCCCGAAACCTGAAGGATCTGGAGAAGGTCTGTAAGGAGGAGTGGGCCAAAATCCCTGCTGCAGTGTGTGCAAACCTGGTCAAGACCTACAGGAAACGTATGATCTCTGTAATTGCAAACAAAGGTAACTGTACCAAATATTAAGTTCTGCTTTTCTGATGTATCAAATACTTATGTCATGCAATAAAATGCAAATGAATTACTTAAAAATCATACAATGTGATTTTCTGGATTTTTGTTTTAGATTCCGTCTCTCACAGTTGAAGTGTACCTATGATAAAAATTACAGACCTCTACATGCTTTGTAAGTAGGAAACACTGCCGATTTTGCAGGTTATCAAATACTTGTTCTCCCCACTGTATACACTACCATTGAAAAGTTTGGGGTCACTTAGAAATGTCATTGTTTTTGATAGAAATTTAAAAAAATGTGTCCATTTAAAATAACATCAAATTGATCAGAAATACAGTGTAAATGGCTATTGTAGCTGGAAACGGCAGATTTTTAATGGAATATCTACATAGGCGTACAGAGGCCCATTATCAGCAACCATCAGTCCTGTGTTCCAATGGCACATTGTGTTTGCTAATCCAAGTTTATCATTTTAAAAGTCTAATTGATCATTAGAAAACCCTTTTGCAATTATGTTAGCACAGCTGAAAACTGTTGTGCTGATTTAAGAAGCAATAAAACTGGCCTTCTTGAGACTAGTTGAGTATCTGGAGCATCAGCAACTGTGGGTTCGATTACAGGCTCAAAATGGCCAGAAACAAAGAACTTTCCTCAAACTCGTCAGTCTATTCTTGTTCTGAGAAATGAAGGCTATTACATGCGAGAAATTGCCAAGAAACTGAAGATCTCGTACAACGCTGTGTACTACACCCTTCACAGAACAGAGCAAACAGGCTCTAACCAGAATAGAAAGAGGAGTGGGAGGCCCCGGTGCACAACTGAGCAAGAGGACAAATACATTAAATAACTTGTAAATGAGAAAAATGACAACTCCATGAACGTATTCTATCGCACAACTGATATTCATGACTAATATTTTAGCTGCCCCCCGCGTTACAAAGATGGTTCAGTTGTTGCTGGCTCTTCTTACTGTCCAATATTGACTGTAGGAGAAACTTCTAAATGCTTTGAAATAAATATTGATTTAAACTAAAATGCAGTTAATCATTTTAGCTTTAACTGCTTGAAAAAATGACTGTCTCTAGGCTACGTCATAAACTGCTATAAATGGCACAACTTTTCAAATGTGCTCAACTGACCTGACTAGTAAAATGCGAGCAAATTTACATCATCTCATCTTTCATTTAGGAAATTTAAAAAAATTAACAAAAGAACAAAACTGCTTTTTTTTTTATTAAATGAAAATCATGACCTATACCAGCCATGAATAAACAGAAAAGCCTTTGGGCTTAGTCATAATTTTTCTTCCAGTGACTCTAGATGGCTGGGTACAATATGACTGCCCTTTTACCATTTTTACATTTGGGGGGGGTTGTTCGGCTTCGTCACGAGCGGTTTCTTTTTTTCCTCTACAATTAAAATATTTTAATTAATATGCCATTTAGCAGATGCTTTTATCCAAAGCGACTTAGTCAAGCGTGCATAAATTTTTACGTATGGGTGGTCCCGGGGATCGAACCCACTACCCTGGCGTTACATGCGCCATGCTCTACCAGCTGAGCTACAGAGGACCACACTGAGAAGGCGCTCACTGTCCACACTACTACAGGGAGCACCAAGATACTTGTGCGCAGCTTTAGCTAGGACGGGGAAACGCTGCTTGTTACTTCTCCAGTATCCAAGTGCATCTTCATTCCTGTGAATAGTAGTTTCTGTCAGGTATGCTAGTATCTGCAAATAATGGGAAAGGAGGGGGGGGGGGGGATTAGTATATTTAATACAACATATTGCATTATTCTTGCATTCCAAAGGATCATTAGGCATAGATCAAATGTTGGCCGATGTAGTAACAGAAAATGAAAATACAACGCGTCTCCCTCTGAGATGCATACACACACCAAAAAGTTATTTTGTTGGCATTTCCGCATGTCCCCATTACCAGGAAAACAGAAGCAAAACATATTTCTTTCACTTACTTGCTGTGCTGTTTTGTTGTTCTTCTTCAGTCGTTCCATTGTCAACCAGGATTTCATCATACATGTCAAGCAGTGAAGTTTCAGCTCTGTCTGTCCTGTTCTGTCGTGGGTCCTCTCTCTCGGTGACCTAACCCTAACCACTGTCACTGTGTCCTCTCTCTCGGTGACCTAACCCTAACCACTGTCACTGTGTCCTCTCTCTCGGTGACCTAACCCTAACCACTGTCACTGTCCTCTCTCTCGGTGACCTAACCCTAACCACTGTCACTGTGTCCTCTCTCTCGGTGACCTAACCCTAACCACTGTCACTGTCCTCTCTCTCGGTGACCTAACCCTAACCACTGTCACTGTGTCCTCTCTCTCGGTGACCTAACCCTAACCACTGTCACTGTGTCCTCTCTCGGTGACCTAACCCTAACCACTGTCACTGTGTCCTCTCTCTCGGTGACCTAACCTAACCACTGTCACTGTGTCCTCTCTCTCGGTGACCTAACCCTAACCACTGTCACTGTGTCCTCTCTCTCGGTGACCTAACCCTAACCACTGTCACTGTGTCCTCTCTCTCGGTGACCTAACCCTAACCACTGTCACTGTGTCCTCTCTCGGTGACCTAACCCTAACCACTGTCACTGTGTCCTCTCTCTCGGTGACCTAACCCTAACCACTGTCACTGTGTCCTCTCTCTCGGTGACCTAACCCTAACCACTGTCACTGTGTCCTCTCTCGGTGACCTAACCCTAACCACTGTCACTGTGTCCTCTCTCGGTGACCTAACCCTAACCACTGTCACTGTGTCCTCTCTCTGGTGACCTAACCCTAACCACTGTCACTGTGTCCTCTCTCTCGGTGACCTAACCCTAACCACTGTCACTGTGTCCTCTCTCGGTGACCTAACTCCTAACCACTGTCACTGTGTCCTCTCTCGGTGACCTAACCCTAACCACTGTCACTGTGTCCTCTCTCGGTGACCTAACCCTAACCACTGTCACTGTGTCCTCTCTCGGTGACCTAACCCTAACCACTGTCACTGTGTCCTCTCTCTCGGTGACCTAACCCTAACCACTGTCACTGTGTCCTCTCTCTCGGTGACCTAACCCTAACCACTGTCACTGTGTCCTCTCTCGGTGACCTAACCCTAACCACTGTCACTGTCCTCTCTCTCGGTGACCTAACCCTAACCACTGTCACTGTGTCCTCTCTCTCGGTGACCTAACCCTAACCACTGTCACTGTGTCCTCTCTCTCGGTGACCTAACCCTAACCACTGTCACTGTCCTTTCTCTCGGTGACCTAACCCTAACCACTGTCACTGTGTCCTCTCTCTCGGTGACCTAACCCTAACCACTGTCACTGTCCTCTCTCTCGGTGACCTAACCCTAACCACTGTCACTGTCCTCTCTCTCGGTGACCTAACCCTAACCACTGTCACTGTGTCCTCTCTCGGTGACCTAACCCTAACCACTGTCACTGTGTCCTCTCTCGGTGACCTAACCCTAACCACTGTCACTGTGTCCTCTCTCGGTGACCTAACCCTAACCACTGTCACTGTGTCCACTCTCGGTGACCTAACCCTAACCACTGTCACTGTGTCCTCTCTCGGTGACCTAACCCTAACCACTGTCACTGTGTCCTCTCTCTCGGTGACCTAACCCTAACCACTGTCACTGTGTCCTCTCTCTCGGTGACCTAACCCTAACCACTGTCACTGTGTCCTCTCTCTCGGTGACCTAACCTTAACCCTAACCACTGTCACTGTGTCCTCTCTCTCGGTGACCTAACCCTAACCACTGTCACTGTGTCCTCTCTCTCGGTGACCTAACCCTAACCACTGTCACTGTGTCCACTCTCGGTGACCTAACCCTAACCACTGTCACTGTGTCCTCTCTCTCGGTGACCTAACCCTAACCACTGTCACTGTGTCCACTCTCGGTGACCTAACCCTAACCACTGTCACTGTGTCCTCTCTCGGTGACCTAACCCTAACCACTGTCACTGTGTCCTCTCTCTCGGTGACCTAACCCTAACCACTGTCACTGTGTCCTCTCTCTCGGTGACCTAACCCTAACCACTGTCACTGTGTCCTCTCTCTCGGTGACCTAACCCTAACCACTGTCACTGTGTCCACTCTCGGTGACCTAACCCTAACCACTGTCACTGTGTCCTCTCTCGGTGACCTAACCCTAACCACTGTCACTGTGTCCTCTCTCTCGGTGACCTAACCCTAACCACTGTCACTGTGTCCTCTCTCTCGGTGACCTAACCCTAACCACTGTCACTGTGTCCTCTCTCTCGGTGACCTAACCCTAACCACTGTCACTGTGTCCACTCTCGGTGACCTAACCCTAACCACTGTCACTGTGTCCTCTCTCGGTGACCTAACCCTAACCACTGTCACTGTGTCCTCTCTCTCGGTGACCTAACCCTAACCACTGTCACTGTGTCCTCTCTCGGTGACCTAACCCTAACCACTGTCACTGTGTCCTCTCTCTCGGTGACCTAACCCTAACCACTGTCACTGTGTCCTCTCTCTCGGTGACCTAACCCTAACCACTGTCACTGTGTCCTCTCTCTCGGTGACCTAACCCTAACCACTGTCACTGTGTCCACTCTCGGTGACCTAACCCTAACCACTGTCACTGTTTCCTCTCTCGGTGACCTAACCCTAACCACTGTCACTGTTTCCTCTCTCGGTGACCTAACCCTAACCACTGTCACTGTGTCCTCTCTCTCGGTGACCTAACCCTAACCACTGTCACTGTGTCCACTCTCGGTGACCTAACCCTAACCACTGTCACTGTGTCCTCTCTCGGTGACCTAACCCTAACCACTGTCACTGTGTCCTCTCTCGGTGACCTAACCCTAACCACTGTCACTGTGTCCTCTCTCTCGGTGACCTAACCCTAACCACTGTCACTGTGTCCTCTCTCTCGGTGACCTAACCCTAACCACTGTCACTGTGTCCTCTCTCTCGGTGACCTAACCTTAACCCTAACCACTGTCACTGTGTCCTCTCTCTCGGTGACCTAACCCTAACCACTGTCACTGTGTCCTCTCTCGGTGACCTAACCCTAACCCTTTTTTAACTGGGTGCACGTTTGCATTCGCACAAAGTGCTACTTGTGGATGGCAAATCCACAAGTGGGGACACCGTGTTGATCAGTTTGCTCACATTAGGATTATAATGACATGACAAATTGCATTGAGAGGGAGCGTACGGAATTAATACATAAGGTCTGTAAAGTAAAGTTGGCTAACGTTTCCTTTGGCTGGTCGAAAATCAACATGTCTGTCTGGTGTGCTAGCGAACTGTTTCTTAGCAAGGTCATTTTATCAGCTACAGTTGTCAGATACATGGCTGGCTGGCTAGCTAGCTATCAGTTATGTGCTGAAATCTGTTTGCACATGTAGCGTTAGCAAGCAAGCCAATGTGACTGTGTGGAGTAGCTAAAGTTAGATGAGCAATGCCGGTTGCAAGATGTACTATAAATTAGCAACGTGGCAGTTTCCCAAAGTTGGGTGTTGACTATGAACTTTACATAGTTAGTTAGCTATGCTTTGTGGAAGAATGTGGGGTATATATTTTCAACATTGGGTTGTTACTGGCTAGCTAACAAGCTATAGCAGGAAAGGAAGTTCCTAAATTGTTTGTTAATGGAGAGAAATGAGCGGATTATTTTATTATACATTTAATCACTGTTGCAGCTACAGATTTAGTCATGCCGGCATTTCTTCAGTCCTATGATCACATTATGGACGATATAGTGTTTTAATCCGATGTCTAGAATATAAACTAGGTAGCTGCAAGAAATACTCAATTATATTCCTAACAACCCTGTTAAGTCTGGTATGTGGTTCTCGGTAACGGACGGACGGGGAGTGTGTTGACCTCCAAGTTGATTTGCGATTTTCTTTTATCGATTGGGGTCATTGGGTTAGATATGATGCTAGGGAGATTAGAATTTAACACTGAGCTTCAACCAATGCCTATATAGACCACTATAATTCAATCAAATTATAACTAAAATAGGCATATAAGGAATTGTTTCCGTCACACAATTTCAACAAAATGCACACTAATCTAATTTTTAAATAATCATACAATGATTCAGCCAATAAATAATCATGATCATGACAAGTACAATAGGTCCTAATTGTGAAATGGAAGCCACATCCCTAACTATAAGGGTCTGTATAGTTTCTGGCACTGACTCCAACTTAGGTTCCCAATGTGATTGGTTTGTAAACGATGTATGGGGAAAATGTTTCATAATCCAAATGGTCTAATTCAATCTTCTATGATAGACAGGTTTTTAATTTTAGAATGTTGGAGTTGTAAGATAACCCTCCTCCCCCTTACATGTTTAATTGCCAGTATTCAGATTCAGGAAACTAATGTCCTCAGAGGCAATTCATTTTGCAGCAGTCATAAAACACATCACATATAAAAATGTAAAATAAATGGCAAAGGATATTTACAAGCAAATAGGCAGTTTCATAGTTCAAGTGCAATTAATTCAACATTTTGTTAAGTTGGATAATTGAATTATGAATAAAAGAATACTGGGACCATTATTTTTTTAGTTAGGGTGTACCACACAGAAGGTGGGTTAGGGTGAACCACACAAAAGGTGGGTTAGGGTGAGGGCTGCTGCCACACAGGGTGCGTTAGGGTGAGGGCAGCTATCACACAGGGTGCGTTAGGGCTTCTACCAAGGAAAGGGTAGGTTAGACTGGGGTTAGGGCTGCTACCAAGGAAAGGGTGGGTGAGGGGATAGGGTTTTGGCATAAAGCCCCAGTAGAATATAATGACAAACTCTAGTCTGTGAAGTTGTAGACTGTAAGGACAGGTTGGTGGTAGACTGTAAGGACATCCAAGATGGCGTAGCAGTGCGGTTGTGTTTTCTGTAGTGTCCTTGTGTAAATAGCCATTATTATTTTTAATTTTTTGTCTTTTGTATATATTTTACTTTTCATTCTTTAACTAAATATACTTTCCTGCAAACCGCCTCACCCAACGTGGAAAGGATTCTATTATTTCTTTAATTTTTATCAAGAACCTGAAGCTGAAACTAGTCTAGCTAGTTTGGGGCTGGTCCTCTGTAGCTCAATTGGTAGAGCATGGCGCTTGTAACGCCAGGGTAGTGGGTTCGATCCCCGGGACCACCCATACGTAAAAATGTATGCACACATGACTGTAAGTCGCTTTGGATAAAAGCGTCTGCTAAATGGCATATTATTATTATTATTATTATCTAGCTGCAACCGAATGGCTACTTGCTATTAGCCACCGTTAGCGTCTTCACCATTGTCCGTGGCCTGCACTACCCGCCAGCCAGCACTAGCTCTAGCCTGGACAATTTGTCGGCCAGTCTGCACAGCGTGCTATCGACCCAGAGCATATCGGATTTTCTGCCTGAATCACTGGTCCCTAGCGCCGGATCATCGCAACCAGCTAGCTGCAACCGAATGGCTGTTGTCGTTGGCTAATTACCATTGCCCTTTAGCAAGCACCAGTTAGCCTTGAGCTAGCTTCGAGCCAGGCCCATCTCCCGGCTATCTACCTCTCTGTCAACCGGACTGGACCTCCTAGTGTTGACACGGAGCCCCGCCGATCCAACACGACTGGTCTGCCGACAAAATACTGTGGTTTCAACAGGCTTCCCGTTACGACGTCGACCACGAAGATCCATCTGCTAGCCTCGGCCCGCTAGCACACGCAAGCTGTGGCCTCTTGCTCGCCAGTGCTGTAGCAGCCCCTGAACTACCTCCGAACTCTCCTATTGCTGTTCACCGGACCTTACGATAACTCAGCTATACAGCTGATGCCTGCTGGACTGGTCCTTTATACGGTACCCCATCCTGTTTAGCCTCAGCCCAAACTGTGTCGCCATTACCAGCTGTTGTCTTAGCTCTCTCGAATAACACCTGTGATTGCTTTATGTCTCTCTCCCATGTCAATATGGTTTGCTTATTGCTGTTTCGGTTATTTCTTATTGTACTATCTCACTGTAGATCCCCCAGCCCAGCTCAACCTGCCATAGATGGCTCCTTTGTCCCACCCTCCATACACGCGGAGACAGACTCAATCGGTGCCTCCAGTGATGCTATCTCTTTCGTTGTTACCCAGCGCTTAGGTTTACCTCCACTGTACTCATATCCTTCCATATCCTTGTCTGTACATAATGCCCTGAATCTATTCTACAACGCCCCTTTTTGTCTCTGTACCCAACAGACTAGAAGACCAGTTTTTAAAGCCTTTAGCCGTATCCTTATTCTACTCCTCTGTTCCTCTGGTGATGTAGGTTAACCCAGGCCCTGTAGCCCCCAGTATCTCTCCTACTCCCCAGGCGTTATCATTTGTTGACTTCTGTAACCGTAAAAGCCTTGGTTTCTTGCACGTTAACATCCGAAACCTCCTCCCTAAGTTTGAGTTATTCACTGCGTTAGCACACTCCGCCAACCCTGATGTTCTAGCAGTGTCTGAATCCTGGCTTAGGAAGGCCACCAAAAATTCAGAAATGTCCATCCCCAACTACATTTTCCGTATCGATAGAACTGCCAAAGGGGGTGGGGTTGCAATCTACTGTAGAGAGAGCCTGCAGAGCTCAATCATACTATCCAGGTCTGTGCCCAAACAGTTTGAGCTTCTACTTCTAAAAATCCACCTTTCCAGAAATAAGTCTCTCACTGTTGCCGCTTGCTACAGACCCCCCTCAGCCCCCAGCTGTGCCCTGGACACCATATGTGAATTGATTTCCCTCCCATCTATCCTCAGAGTTTGTACTGCTTGGTGACCTAAACTGGGATATGCTTAACACCCCGGCCAACCTACAATCTAAACTAGATGTCCTCAATCTCACACAAATGATCAACAAACCTACCAGGTACAACCCTAAATCTGTGAACATGGGCACCCTCATAGATATCATCCTGACAAATTTATCCTCTAAATACACCTCCGCTGTCTTCAACCAGGATCTCAGCGATCACTGCCTTATTGCCTGCGTCCGTAATGGGTCTGAGGTCAAACGACCACCCCTCATCACTGTCAAACGCTCCCTAAAACACTTTAGCGAGCAGGCCTTTCTAATTGCCTGGCCCGGGTATCCTGGATGGATATTGACCTCATTCCGTCAGTAGAGGATTCCTGGTTGTTCTTTAAAAGTGCTTTCCTGTAGCACTAACTCCAAATAGTTTTGGGACACTGTAAAGTCCATGGAGAATAAGAGCACCTCCTCCCAACTGCCCACTGCACTGAGGCAAGGAAACACTGTCACCACCGATAAATCTACAATAATTGAGAATTTCAACAAGCATTATGCTATGGCTGGCCATGCTTTCCACCTGGCTACCACTACCCCGGCCACCAGCACTGTACCCTCTGCTGCAACTTGCCCATGCCCCCCCCGCTTCTCCTTCACACAAATTCAGACAGCTGATGTTCTGAAAGAGCTGAAGAATCTGGACCCCTACAAATCAGCTGGGCTAGACAATCTGGACAAAGAGGGTGACACTCTAGATCCAAACTGTTACAGACCTATATCCAGCCTTTCGAAAGTATTTGAAAGCCAAGGTAAACAGATCACCGACGATTTCGAATCCCACCGTACCTTCTCCGCTATGCAATCCGGTTTCCGAGCTGGTCATGGGTGCACCTCAGCCACGCTCAAGGTCCTAAACGATATTATAACCGCGATCGATAAAAGACAGTACTGCGCAGCCGTCTTCATCGACCTGGCCAAGGATTTCGACTCTGTCAACCACCACATTCTTATTGGCAGACTAAATAGCCTTGGTTTCTCAAATGTCTGCCTCGCCTGGTTCACCAACTACTTCTCAGATAGAGTTCAATGTGTCAAATCGGAGGGCCTGTTGTCTGGACCTCTGGTAGTCTCAATGGGGGTGCCACAGGGTTAAATTCTCGGGCCAACTCTATTCTCTGTGTATATCAATGATGTCGCTCTTGCTGCTGGTGACGCTCGGATCCACCTCTATGCGGACGACACCATTTTGTATACATCTGGCCCTTCATTGGACACTGTGTTAACAAACCTCCAAACGAGCTTCAATGCCATACAACACTCCTTCCGTAGCCTCCAACTGCTCTTAAACACTAGTAAAACTAAATGCATGCTCTTCAACCGAACGCTGCTTGCACCAGCCCACCCAACTAGAATCACTACTCTCGGCGGGTCTGACCTAGAGTATGTGGACAACTACAAATACCTAGGTGTCTGGTTAGACTGTAAACTCTCCTTCCAGACTCACATTAAGCATCTCCAATCAATAGTTACATCTAGAATCGGCTTCCTATTCCGCAACAAAGCCTCCTTCACTCACGCTGCCAAACATGCCCTCGTAAAACTGACTATCCTACCGATCCTTGACTTCGGCGATGTCATTTACAAAATAGCCTCCAACACTCTACTCAGCAAATTGGATGTAGTCTATCACAGTGCCATCCATTTTGTCACCAAAGCCCCATATACTACCCACCATTGTGACCTGTACACTCTTGTTGGCTGGTCCTCACTACATATTCGTCGCCAAACCCACTGGCTCCATGTCATCTATAAATCACTGCTAGGCAAATCCCCGTCTTATCTTAGCTCACTGGTCACCATAGCAACACCCAACCATAATCTGCGCTCCAGCAGGTATATCTCACTGGTCATCCCCAAAGCCAACACCACTTTTGGCCGCCATTCCTTCCAGTTCTCTGCTGCCAATGACTGGAACGAACTGCAAAAATCTCTGAAGCTGGAGACACTTATCTCCCTCACTAACTTTAAGCATCAGTTGTCAGAGCACCTTACCGATCACTGCACCTGTACACAGCCCATCTGAAATTAGCCCACCCAACTACCTCATCCCCATATTGTTATTTATTTTGCTAATTTGCACCCCAGTATCTCTATTTGCACATCTTTTGCAAATCCTATCATTTCCAGTGTTAATACGAATTTGTAATTTCTTTGCACTATTGCCTATTTATTGCTTTACCTCCATAACTTGCTACATTTGCACACACTGTATATATATTTTCTGTTGTATTTTTTACTTTATTTTTTGTTTTACCCCATATGTAACTCTGTGTTGTTTTTATCGCACTGCTTTGCTTTATCTTGGCCAGGTCGCAGTTGTAAATGAGAACTTGTTCTCAACTGGCTTACCTGGTTAAATAAAGGTTAAATAAATAATAAAGGACAGGTCGGTGGTAGACTGATAGCGGTAGGCAACCCTGTTTCTGGAGCGCCGCAGGTACTGCAGGATTTTGTCCCAACTGAGTTAATTGATCAGTTCAGTGATGGCCTAAATTCAACACACCTGGTCTTCCCAGGTTGGTGCCTGTTGCCCTCCAGGACCAGGGTTGCCTACCCCTGATGACAGTACCTGTTGCCTACCCAGGACCAGGGTTGCCTACCCCTGATGTAGACTAATCATTCTTTCTCTCCCAGGTTGATGTTCTGGTCAGAGGTTGGTAACGATCCCCAGATAGAGCGGTCAGGGATGGACGGCGCTGAGAGGAAGGTGGTGGTGACTCGTGGTCTCAGCTGGCCAGTCAGTCTCTCTGTGGACACTCTCACTGACCGAATCTACTGGGCCGACGAAAAACTACAGTGCATCGGCTCTGTATCCCTGGAAGGACACAATGTCAGGGTAACACTGCAGCTAACATTAATTATGGTTATAGACTTTACAGTAAACATGGAATGTCTAGATATGAACTTTATTGTAAACATGGAATCTGGTTAATTAAGATGTTTCTTTTTGCTCTTGTCTGTCTTTACCAAAGCTTCTGCAGATGACTGAAATGCCCAGTCCCTTCTCTGTAGTGGTCTTCAATGACATGGTCTACTGGTCTGACACCAGGAGGAGAACTATTCAAGTAGCCCACAAGAACACTGGCAAGAACCGCAAGGTTTTACTCAAAAGGCCTGGACAGCCTTTTGGCCTCAGGGTAAGGATTTATAAGAGGGTTAGGATAAGGGCACTTCAAGTTCATGGGTTCAGTCCTTATAATCAGTTGTAGTGGTCATGATGTTGACCTTGTCACTGCCCTTCTCTCCCTTGGTCTCTTTCCTTCTAACTGTCTCGTTCCTGGTCTCTGTGTCACTTGCGCTCGCGCGGTGTCTCGTGCGCGGTCTCTCTCTCTCTCTGTCTCTGTCTCTCTCTGTCTCTCTGTCTCTCTCTGTGTGTGTGTGTGTGTATAGATGATGCACCCCCTCATGCAGGCCAACGTGTCCAGCCCCTGTGAGAAGCTCCAGTGTTCAGACCTCTGTCTCTTGGCTCCAGGGCTATCTACGGGGCCCAAGGCTGTGTGTCGATGCGCAGCAGGGCTACTTCTGGCTGGGGACGGCCTCACCTGCTCCGCCCTTGTAGACACCACCTTCCTCCTGCTCCTCTCTCCTACTGCAGTCACACAGGTATGTGCCTCTGTCCTACTGCAGTCAGTCATGTAGGACAGTATATTGGTCAAACTGTGATTTGACCTCCACCTATAGCTGGCTGTTGGTCAGACAGGATCCACCTATAGCTGGCTGTTGATCAGACAGGATCCACCTATAGCTGGCTGTTGATCAGACAGGATCCACCTATAGCTGGCTGTTGGTCAGACAGGATCCACCTATAGCTGGCTGTTGGTCAGACAGTGATGTTGCCTCCAGCTATTTATGAATCTAGATTTTTCTACTCTTGTATTTCTGTTTAGATATACCTTAGCACCATGCATAATGGTGTGGGTTTGACGCGGTGGCCTGAGCACCATGTATTGTCTCTGCCGGGGGTGCACCAGGCTTCTGGGCTGGATTTGGCTGTACAGGACAGGACATTATACCTGGCTGATGCTGCCCAGGGCTCAGTGGGTCTCCTGAAACTGAGTAGCTCAGGGCTGACACCAGGCAGCAGAGTCCTGAATCTCCCGGACGATACGGTGACGGCTCTGGCTGTGGACTGGGTAACACTCAACCTGTACTGGAGTAGCAGCAAGCAGCCTGACCTACATGTCACCACCAGCAGGGGGCAGCACACTGCACTTCTGCTCCAACCAGGAGTCCAGGGAACCACCTCCGTCGCCCTGCACCCCCCCTCAGGACGACTGTGCTTCACGGCCTTGGGCCAGGTGAATGTGAGGAGCCTGCCTCAGGTGGACTGTGCCTTCATGGATGGACGCAGTCAGAAGCTGCTCTGGAGGAAAGCTGTGATGCCAACCTCCCTTCTGTTCTCCAACAAGGGCACTCAGCTGTATTGGGCTGACATAGGTGAGGTTATAACCGGTACTGGGCTGACATAGGTGAGGTTATAACCGGTACTGGGCTGACATAGGTGAGGTTATAACCGGTACTGGGCTGACATAGGTGAGGTTATAACCGGTACTGGGCTGACATAGGTGAGGTTATAACCGGTACTGGGCTGACATAGGTGAGGTTATAACCGGTACTGGGCTGACATAGGTGAGGTTATAACCGGTACTGGGCTGACATAGGTGAGGTTATAACCGGTACTGGGCTGACATAGGTGAGGTTATAACCGGTACTGGGCTGACATAGGTGAGGTTATAACCGGTACTGGGCTGACATAGGTGAGGTTATAACCGGTACTGGGCTGACATAGGTGAGGTTATAACCGGTACTGGGCTGACATAGGTGAGGTTATAACCGGTACTGGGCTGACATAGGTGAGGTTATAACCGGTACTGGGCTGACATAGGTGAGGTTATAACTGGTACTGGGCTGACATCGGTGAGAGATTATGACCTGTAATGGGCTGATTTATGTGAAAGATTTAAACTTGTACTGGGCTGACATCTTTCAGATATTATAACCTGTACTGACTGGGCCAACCTAGATTATTGTGGCCCATTATAAGCTATGTGGAATACCTCATTGAGATGAATTGTTTTCACCAGGCCTGCTATCCTCAGTGAAAACATGTCCCTTGTTGCAGGTGCTGGAGTGATCGGCTCCATTCTTCTGGATGGTTCTGGATATAAACAGTTTAAAGCAGGTCCCGGCCTCATCTCCTTCACACGAGCTGAGAACATCCTCCTGTGGAGCACCCTGGACAACGGTATGGTACAGCCCTACACGACTAATCCACACCGTACACCCCTAAGCCCTAGGAAGTCTGAGCGGTTGTATGAAACCAATCGGTACGTCAAGCAAAGCTCTTAACCTTGCCAGCCCGCTCTTCATTTCTATTAAATTCAACTTGCAAGAAGTTTGGCGTCTGAACTGTGCGTAACCGACCTGACACCCCTAATTCTAACCTTGACAACGGTACAGCCCCACACTCCTAACCCTTTAATTCCGTAAAATGAGTGTGGAAGAGATGGGAAATTGATTGTCTATCAACAATGACAAGCCACTGGGGTCTGACAACTTGGATGGGAAATTACTGAGGATAATAGCGGACGATATTGCCACTCTTATTTGCCATATCTTAAATTTAAACCTACTAGAAAGTGTGTGCCCTCAAGCCTGGAATTAAGCAAAAGTCACTCCGCTACCTAGGAATAGTAAAGCCCCCTTTACTGGCTCAAATAGCCGACCAATCAGCCTGTTACCAACCCATAGCAAACCTTTGGAAAAAATTGTTTGACCAGATACAATGCTATTTTACAGTAAACAAATTGACAACAGACTTTCAACACGCTTATAGGGAAGGACATTCAACAAGCAGAGCACGTACACAAATGACTGACTAGCTGAGAGAAACTGATGATAAAAAGACTGTGGGGGCTGTTTTGATAGACGTCAGTGCGACTTTTGACATTATTGATCATAGTCTGCTGATGGAAAAACTTATGGCTTTACACCCCCTGCTATATTGTGGATAAAGAGTTACCTGTCTAACAGAACACAGAGGGTGTTCTTTAATGGAAGCCTCTCCAACATAATCCAGGTAGAATCAGGAATTCCCCAGGGCAGCTGTCTAGGCCCCTTACTCTATTAAATCTTTACTAACAACATGCTTTGAGTAAAGCCAGTGTGTCTATGTATGCGGATGACTCAACACTATACACGTCAGCTACTACAGTGACTGAAATGACTGCAACACTTAACAAAGAGCTGCAGTTAGTTTCAGAATGGGTGGCAAGGAATACATTAGTCCTAAATATTTCCACTGTGTTCTTGGGGACCTTCAGTGTTGCAGAAATATTTTGGTACCCTTCCCCGGATCTGTGCCTCGACACAATTCTGTCTCGGAGCTCCTCAGACAATTCCTTCGACCTCATGGCTTGATTTTTGCTCTGACATGCACTGTCAACTGTGGGACCTTTTATGTAGACAGGTGTGCCTTTCCAAATCATGTCCAATCGAAAAAGTCAAGGGGTCTGAATACTTTCTGAATGCACTTGATCTACAATACAACATGTATAATACCACCATATTACAATGTACGTGTGTGTGCGTATCTCTTCAGTCCCTGCTGTTCCATAAGGTGTTTTAATCTGATTCTACAGCTTGTATCAGTTACCTGATGTGGAATAGAGTTCCATTTAGTTATGGCTCTATGAAGTACTGTCTACCTCCCATAGTCTGTTCTGGATTGTGAAGAGACCTCTGGTGGCATGTCTTGTGGGGTATGCATGGGTGTCCGAGCTGTGCTAGTAGTTTTAAACAGACATCTCGGTGCATTCAGCTTGTCAACACTTCTTCCAAAAACAAGTAGTGATGAAGTCAATCTCTCCTCTACTTTGAGCCATGAGAGATTGACATGCATATTATTGTTAGCTCTTCGTGTACATCCAAGGGCCAGCCATGCTGACCTGTTCTGAGCCAATTGTAATTTTTTACGAGGTCCTCCTTTGTGGCACCTGACCACACGACTGAACAGTAGTCCAGGTGTGACAACACTAGGGCCTGTAGGACTTGCCTTGTTGATAGTGCTGTTAAGAAGGCAGAGCAGCGCTTCATTATAGACAGACTTCTCCCCATCATAGCTACTGTTGTATCAATATGTTTTGACCATGACAGTTTACAATCCAAGGTTACTCCAAGTAGTTTAGTCACCTCAACTTGCTCAATTTCCACATTATTCATTACAAGATTTAGTTGAGGTTTAGGTGAATGATTTGTACCAAATACAATGCTTTTAGTTTTTGACATATGTAGGACTAACTTATTCCTTGCCACCCATTCTGAAACTAACTGCAGCTCTTTAAGTGTTGCAGTCATTTGTCACTGTAGTAGCTGACGTGTTGAGTCATCGGCATACATGGACACACTGGCTTTACTTTGAAAAAAGTGGCCTAGACAGCTGCCCTGGCAAATGCCTGATTCTATCTGGATTATGTTGGAGGGTCTTCCATTAAATAACACCCTCTGTGTTTTGTTAGACAGGTAACTAGACTGACTCTCTGTTGTAGATGTAATTCGATTCTGTCTCTGTAGATGTGACTAGACTGGATCTCTCTCTGTTGTGTCTCTGATGTGGCTCTGTTGATGTCTCTGTTGATGTGGCTCTGTCTCTGTTTATGTGGTTCTGTCTCTGATGTGGCTCTTGATGTGGCTCTGTCTCTGTTGATGTGGCTCTGTCTCTGTTGATGTGGCTCTGTCTCTGATGTGGCTCTGTCTCTGTTGATGTGTCTCTGTTGATGTGTCTCTGTTGATGTGGCTCTGTCTCTGTTGATGTGGCTCTGTCTCTGTTGATGTGTCTCTGTTGATGTGGCTCTGTCTCTGTTGATGTGGTTCTGTGTCTGTTGATGTGGCTCTGTCTCTGTTGATGTGTCTCTGTTGATGTGGTTCTGTCTCTGTTGATGTGGTTCTGTGTCTCTGTTGATGTGGTTCTGTGTCTCTGTTGATGTGGTTCTGTGTCTCTGTTGATGTGGTTCTGTGTCTCTGTTGATGTGTCTCTGTTGATGTGGTTCTGTGTCTCTGTTGATGTGGTTCTGTGTCTCTGTTGATGTGGTTCTGTGTCTCTGTTGATGTGGCTCTGTCTCTGTTGATGTGTCTCTGTTGATGTGTCTCTGTTGATGTGTCTCTGTTGATGTGGCTCTGTTGATGTGGCTCTGTTGATGTGGCTCTGTCTCTGTTGATGTGTCTCTGTTGATGTGTCTCTGTTGATGTGTCTCTGTTGATGTGTCTCTGTTGATGTGGTTCTGTGTCTCTGTTGATGTGGCTCTGTCTCTGTGTCTCTGTTGATGTGGCTGTGTCTCTGTGTCTCTGTTGATGTGGCTCTGTCTCTGTGTCTCTGTTGATGTGGCTGTGTCTCTGTGTCTCTGTTGATGTGGCTCTGTCTCTGTTGATGTGGCTAGACTGGATCTCTCTCTGTTGTGTCTCTGATGTGGCTCTGTTGATGTCTCTGTTGATGTGGTTCTGTCTCTGTTGATGTGGCTCTGTTGATGTGGCTCTGTCTCTGTTGATGTGGCTCTCTCTCTGTTGATGTGGCTAGACTGGCTCTGTCTCTGTTGATGTGGCTCTGTCTCTGTTGATGTGGCTCTGTCTCTGTTGATGTGGCTCTGTCTCTGTTGATGTGGCTCTGTCTCTGTTGATGTGTCTCTGTTGATGTGTCTCTGTTGATGTGTCTCTGTTGATGTGGCTCTGTCTCTGTTGATGTCTCTGTGGCTCTGTCTCTGTTGATGTCTCTGTGGCTCTGTCTCTGTTGATGTGGCTCTGTTGATGTGTCTCTGTTGATGTCTCTGTGGCTCTGTCTCTGTTGATGTGGCTCTGTCTCTGTTGATGTGGTTCTGTGTCTCTGTTGATGTGGTTCTGTGTCTCTGTTGATGTGGCTCTGTTGATGTGGCTCTGTTGATGTGGCTCTGTTGATGTGTCTCTGTTGATGTGGCTCTCTCTGTTGTAGATGTGACTAGGCTCTGGTTCAGTGATGGATTTCAGCCCAAGCAGCTGTGGTTTGAGGTCAAGACCAATGTAGTGGCACTGAGGGTTTACAGCAAGACCAGTCAGAAAGGTAAGTGTGTGTGTGCTGCGTCCACCACGGCCCAGTGTAAAGACCAGCTCTGCCTCCTGAGAGATTGAATAGAAGCAGAGGGATATGAGATCTGTTGAAAGACCAAGCTTGGCGTACCATGAAGGCCCAACCGGTCTCTGAAACCTGCTTCATTCAGTCCTCTCCTCTGTGATTCGATGAGGCGCTTACTGGTCTCAAATAGGACAAGCTTGTCTCACAAATGTGTGGAAAATCTGCATGAAATCTGTGGTATGATTTGACTCATGATGAAGTTACAACTAGCCATGTGGGTCACAGTGCAGTTAGGTGAAGTTCCAACTAGCTTTGTGTGTCAGTGCCGGAAGGAACAAAACACATTCCTGTCATCCATGTTGCATCACACTGGTCCAGAGACACTAAACCAGCACCCTTCCTCTGCCTGTAGTGTATTCAGAGTTAAGTAGTGTCACATTCAGCCACCAATGCTCCTCTGTCCTGTCTCTCCCAGGAACGAACAGTTGCTCAGAGAGGAACGGAGGCTGCAGTCAGCTGTGCCTGGCCTACCCAGGGGGGCGGAGCTGCCGATGTGGACGTGGTTACCAGCCTATCGACACCACCACGTGTAGCCCTTTCCCCTCCCTCCAGTGTCCAGAGGGCAGCAGGGCCTGTAGCGACGGCAGCAGGTGCCTCCCCCTCACAAAGTTCTGCAACCACCAAACAGACTGCCTCGACCAATCAGACGAGATCAAATGTGAGTCTAACCCCAAACCCGTCTAACCTGCTTCACATAAAGAATTACAGTGAATAGACTATACCCCTGACTCAACCATAGAAATACAGTGAATAGACTATAGACAGGTTGGCTGACATTGTCACAAAAATGATGTGCGCGTCGACGTGGCCGGAAGGTGTGCGTTATGATTCAGATATCTAGGAACAATGACAAGGAGCTGCCTGATGGGGAATCGCAGGTGTCTTGTTTCAGCTCATTATATCATATTATATCTAGGAACAATGACAAGAAGCTAAAGCTGAATGTCCTGCTAAAGCTGAATTAATCTCTGTCTGGTGGAAAACAGACAACCAAGTTTTCCTCTAGGATTTTGCCTGTGCTTAGTTCGATTTTCATTTTTTTTTAAATCCTGAATACACTATTACTGCACACAGTGAATCAATGCAACTTATTATGTGACTTGTTAAGCAAGTGTTTACTCATGAACTTATTTAGGCTTGCCATAACAAATGGGTTGAATACTTATTGACTGAAGACTTTTCCGCTTGTCATTTTTTATTAATTTATAAACATTTCGAAAAACATAATTCCACTTTGACACTATGGGGTATTGTGTGTCAGCCAGTGATGACAAAATCAGAATTTAATCTGTTTTATTCAGGCTGTAACAGAACAAAATGTGGAAAATGTTAAGGAGTGTGAATAATTTCTGAAGGCACTGGAATTGGGTCGTTGTATAAATAATGGGGCCAATGTGTGACATTGATCTACATTTCAAAATGGTTTGAAACAAAAATAAAGATTGTTATGCAGTTCCACATGTGTACTTAGAGGAATAAAAGTGAATATATGCAGATTAGGCCATGACTGAACTATAGACATTGGCAAGTCAAATTCAAGGACTTTCAGGGACTTTTTCAAGCACTTAATTATAGTTTTCAAGGACCTCAATGTTATAAAATAGAATAATTTATTTACAGTAGTTGTACTTAATATAGAACCCAAAAAACATGCAATAAGTAGGTCATTACCACTAAGAAGAATGCATTTTTTAAAACCTTGATTCTAAAATGTGATAATGTGGACATTGCCTGACTAAACAGATCGGATGCATGATCTTTCAGTGGCCAGTGTGGCCCTCGCAGGCACACATAATAAAGCCATGAATAGTGGTGGCATTTGTCTCAACATCCGAGTTTTTATCAGGAGAAAGTGACCAAAAACCAGTTCTTTTTTAATGGAAGGATTTGCATGGAAAGCCAAGTTGAAGCCAACATTAATGTCATCCTCATAATAACAACGTGGTTGTACTGCAACAGAGTAGCTTCAATTGAAGCCGCGGGAAACGGATCAAAAATGAAATCACAGATAATTGTAAGGGAGCAGGATTAATAATTACAAGGAAAATTGAACAAATGTCTGATTTTCAAGGTAGGTCTATTCCAATACTTGAATTTCTGAGCTCCAAGTTCCGTGTATTGTTTCAAATTGTGTGTGTAACATGGAAAACAATTTATTTGTCAGTGTTGTAGTACTCGAGACAGGTCTCGGTCTCGAGACCACATATTGAGTGTATCGGTCTTGTCTTGGTGTCGGATACATTTGTACTCGGTCTTGACTCGGTCTAAGACAGTGAGGACTCACAATTTCTTCCCGAGACCAGCTGAGTAAACAATTCATAATTATCAGCTTCCAAACAGTCAGCGCATAAAACTGCTTCGCCAGGCCAAATATATACACTGCTTTCTTGAAACATTAATATCTTAACAGCCTGTATCTATTATAGACATGTTTGATCAGTAGCGAACCTATAGACCTTCAGTGTGTGACAGGTTGGTGATTCTGAAAGGACAGCAACCGTAATAGCCAGCAACCGTAATAACCAGCGCACTCATGTAGGAGATTGAGCTTTATGTAAAACACAAAGGGCCAGTGGTGTAGTGGAGGGTGTATTCAGGTATAAACCGTTTTTAAACTGTTTTTCAGTGGGCGTTGCTTATAGGCACTACTTATTCCCTACTGATGCGTATCAAAGAAGTGTAGTGGAGGTATATGACTTATCAATGATGCAATAGAGAAATCATGCTCAAAGTAGCCTACACAGCCGCAAAGCACGTGGAATATATTCACATGCGCGCCGCCGCACACAGCCTAGTTTCAGCAGAATATCATCTGCAGGAGTGGAGCAGCTCTCAACTGGTTTGGGCACGGAGCAGCTCTCAACTGGTTTGGGCACGGAGCAGCTCTCAACTGGTTTTGGCACGGAGCAGCTCTCAACTGGTGTTGGCACGGAGCAGCTCTCAACTGGTTTTGGCACGGAGCAGCTCTCAACTGGTGTTGGCACGGAGCAGCTCTCAACTGGTTTTGGCACGGAGCAGCTCTCAACTGGTTTTGGCACGGAGCAGCTCTCAACTGGTGTTGGCACGGAGCAGCTCTCAACTGGTGTTGGCACGGAGCAGCTCTCAACTGGTTTTGGCACGGAGCAGCTCTCAACTGGTTTTGGCACGGAGCAGCTCTCAACTGGTTTTGGCACGGAGCAGCTCTCAACTGGTTTTGCACGGAGCAGCTCTCAACTGGTTTTGCACGGAGCAGCTCTCAACTGGTTTTGGTACGGAGCAGCTCTCAACTGGTTTTTGACGGAGCAGCTCTCAACTGGTTTTGCACGGAGCAGCTCTCAACTGGTTTTGCACGGAGCAGCTCTCAACTGGTTTTGCACGGAGCAGCTCTCAACTGGTTTTGGCACGGAGCAGCTCTCAACTGGTTTTGGCACGGAGCAGCTCTCAACTGGTTTTGGCACGGAGCAGCTCTCAACTGGTTTTGGCACGGAGCAGCTCTCAACTGGTTTTGGCACGGAGCAGCTCTCAACTGGTTTTGGCACGGAGTAGCTCTCAACTGGTTTTGGCACGGAGCAGCTCTCAACTGGTTTTGGCACGGAGCAGCTCACAGAAGAATGACATCCACAGCCGGTAGGGTAGGAAAGTTTAAACTTAAATCTACCAGTAAATGCTAACTAAGGCAACAATGGATATGCAAACCAGGTATTGAAAAAGTTATATTATCAGAGGTAGACCTGATGAGCTTTGTTTGCTTTACTACAATGAGTATGTAGGACTGGCCTTTCTTCCTGTGTTATATTACGTAGAACATGGGAATCAACTGTGAAGACAGTGAATATACAAGTGAGGCGACTAGGCAGGGTGAGATCTCATGGTCAATGTGTAAAAACATTAGCACCACAACTGTCTTTATTCTTAGACTGAAACTGATAAAGCATGAACACTACTAGTACTTACTACCACACATGCCAACACCACCGTCACACAGGAGCCAGACACATTCATGCTCCTGTAGGAGGATTACCTTCAGGAGAATGTCATGGCCTGGGATAGTGAGAAGCAATTCCCTCCTACTCAGAAGACAGGGAGAGAAGAGAGCTCTGTCAAGCAGCCCAGTCAGAGATAGGAAATGAAGGAAGAGGAGACCAGAAGTGGCCACAGGATGTTGTCACTGCTTTGTGCTTGGCTACGATGACGAGCGCAGAGGAAAGTGTCAGTGTAGAACAACAGTCTTGAGTGGTGGTAATGACCGAGAGAGAGACAGATCAGCAGACTACCGAATGGCTTTCTCTCTCACTGTTGGCCTACTAAAGAGCTGCCTCTTACTTCTTGACCTCCTTATGTCTATGTACAGAGTAGACTGGGCCATCCTGGTGTAGGCTACAGTACACAGGGGGTCAAAGATGGTCTGGAGAAACAATGGAACCGCTTCAGAACGTCTGGACAGAATGCAACTACTAGCCTATCTAATATACCTTATGGAGACTGTCAAGCTCCAAAACAGCTGAACCCAGACCAAATCTGATATCAAGTCAAATCATAACAGTGAATAATTCATGGATCTTCCAAAGGATGAGAGATGAAATATTACAAAAATGTTTCTCCCTCCAGGGATGTGAATAATAGTGGTGTGCAGCAGGCAGGCAGGGCTGATTTGGCCTGAGGTGTTGTGGAGAAGACCTAAAGCCAATGTTTTGGTTGTTGGAATTTGTGATGCGCAATTGCCATCATGCATCGTTTGCATCAGGGGCGTAGACATGGATGGGCCTGGGTGGATACAGGCCCACCCACTGGGGAGCCAGGCCCAGATAGGCCCATCCAATCAGATTGATGTGGTTTAAGCATTGTTGTGGACTTAGACCATCAATTGTGTAATTTTTCTATTAACCCTTGTGCTTTGCTGGAAAAAAATGACATCCATTATGTTACGGGTCAAATTGACCCGCACTAGTTTAAACACACTCAAGACAGTCAAAGAATTAAGTAAAAACAGAAAACCACTTTATTTTGTCTTATCAGACATTTCAGAAAGAAGAAATACAATACTTTTTATTTTTTTTTAAACAATATTTAAGAACTATTTGTTAAACATATTTCCTTTCTCACAAACAAGATTTTTCAGTTTCCCCAAGTAGGTTTTTTCCCCCTATTGGTCCATATTATCCCTTCAGTCTTTCTCTCTACATGTTGAACACAATGTGTGTGTGCTTTCTGCAGATGTATTTATTGCATTCTACACAAGTGGTGCTTGTTTTACTGTCTTGTCGAGGGGGGCAGAGCTGGCATCTTTTCCGTTTCTTGCCACTGCCTGTATCCACTGGATCCATTTCTGGTTGATTGGAGGCATGTGTTGATGGTCCAGCTTGAATTTTCTGGACGGCAGATGCAGCTGCTGTCGACCGAGGAGGCCGGACTCTCCTCTGGATCTTGGGAGTGATGAGAGCTTTGCCGAGCTCCTCTAGGGAAAAGCCGAGCGTCGGTACAATTTGCCACCATTCCATTGCTGGTTGATTTCAGTCCACAGGACATAGGCATTGTAAGCAGACACATCCACAATGTTGTAGAAAATCACCAAAGGCCAGCGGGCAGTCATGCGCTGACAACTATATGTTGCTGTGACTTTATCCAAATTGTCAACTCCTCCTTTGGTGGAATTGTAGTCCAGTATTATTTGTGGCTTGATGTCCTCTCTTGTACTCAGCGATGCATCTTTGTGCATTGTGCTCTCATTACAAGAACATTCTTGTTCTTCTTTGGGCAGTATGAAACAACAGTTGCATTTTCAGAGAAAGCAAATTTAGAGGAATGCACAGTTCTGCCCTGCATTTTTCAGAAGCTCACTGGGAAGTTCAGGTTTGTTTTTTTCTGATTGTTCCAACCATGGTCAGCTTTCTTCTGTAGTTCAACACCAAGGCGGTAGGATGTGAAGAAGTTGTCACACGTGATGTTATGACCTTGCAGCCCTTCACTCATGTCCAGCACCACCCGCATCCCCTGGTTTTTCTCAGGCACTCCCCGGGTGGCTTCCCCAGTGTAAACTTGCATATTCCATGCATAGCTTGATGTGGCATCACATGCTGCCCATATTTTGATGCCATATTTTGCAGGCTTGTTTGGCATATACTGTCTGAAGGGACAACGTCCTCTGAATGGAACAAGGCGTTCATCAACTGTAACATGAGGACTGGGATTGTACAGTAACGGTAGAATTTCCACCCATTTATCCCATACATCTCTGATTGCAGCTAGTTTGTCTCTTTCACGTCGACCCGGTCTGGTATCACGGTTATCAAGCGAATCACCCGAGAAATTATGTGGAATTCTTGTAGAGACATTGTTGCCCGAAATATTGGCCTTCCATTCTCTTCATTCCACAGGCTGGCCGTTGCTTCTCCGTTTGACCGGTAGACTCCAGCTAATACGAGCAATCCAATGTATGCATGCAAGTCAATCCGATCCAGTGGCTTCCAGTTCTCTTGAAACACACGGCTCCCCCTCCAAGTTGGTCATGTCCAGAACAATCTTCTCTATTGCTTGGGGTAAAAAGAGCTCAAAAGCTGATTGTATGTCATGGACTCGAGTGACAGCAAATCGTGTAGGTCCTGGAACCATTTTTATTACATTGGAAGCTGAGAGTCTACCTTGACCTCGTTGTGGTGACGGTGACCATTCAATATGACCATCTTTAGACTTCCATGTCTTCTCTTTCTCTTGATGATGCTTGTTGCATGCTCTGTCTCTCATCTGATGTAGGGGATGGTACGGCAGACTCCTCCTCTGAATCCTCTTCAATGAAGACAAAATCTGGATCATCAACAGCATTGTCCTCTATCTCTGAAATATCCTCTGTCTCTGAAACCTCTTCTTCTTTTCACTGTCACAGTCCAGAATTTGTGATAAGACTTCATTGATTGAAAATCTTTTGGAGCTCATTTTTGAGTGTCTGTGTCAGGGGACCTGCTGCTCTCACACTGAGGAGAAGCTTGGGAAAGCCCTTTTAACCCAAACACAATTCTAAAAAGTGCAACCAGGACCAGTCAAAACAAAATACATCAAAGACACTTTTTTGTTTTGCACCTGTGCAAATATATATACACATGAAAGCCTCCGGGTCAAAATGACCCACAACATCATGTTTGTATACAAAATGTACACAGACATTCCACAACACATCAGTGTGTCCACATTTTGCAGTTAGGTTCATGACCCTAAATGAGGAAAAGTCATGTAATTTCATGGCGAAAAAGAGTGGTTAACTAGTATTTTAGACAACGCAAAAGTGGAAACGGGTCAAATTGACCCACAACATAACAGGAGGGTTAAAAAAAATTGGGTTTTGAGAGTGAATCTCCTAAATCTTTAGGAAAACTCATAAACATAGGAAAACATGGGATTTTTCACACAGGGTGCCTTTCCTTGGCTGGGCAGTCTGTTAGGGAACTTTTGAGTATACCCATTTCTCCAGGCACCACTACACCACTGACTAAGGCTGATGGAAAGACAGCAGTCACACAGCATGATGTTAAAGGATAAGCAGTCACACAGCATGATGTTAAAGGATAAGCAGTCACACAGCATGATGTTAAAGGATAAGCAGTCACACAGCATGATGTTAAAGGATAAGCAGTCACACAGCATGATGTTAAAGGACAGCAGTCACACAGTATGATGTTAAAGGATAAGCAGTCACACAGCATGATGTTAAAGGATAAGCAGTCACACAGCATGATGTTAAAGGATAAGCAGTCACACAGCATGATGTTAAAGGATAAGCAGTCACACAGCATGATGTTAAAGGATAAGCAGTCACACAGCATGATGTTAAAGGATAAGCAGTCACACAGCATGATGTTAAAGGATAAGCAGTCACACAGCATGATGTTAAAGGATAAGCAGTCACACAGCATGATGTTAAAGGATAAGCAGTCCATGAACTCTGGCATAAGAAGCCATTAGGTCCCAATCATCAGAATAGAAAAACGCAACCATTAAGCATTTCCCAATCGAAATGCAAAAAAAACATTTTCACATTGAGCACACAATGTAACCGGTGACCTAAAGTTTAAAGTGGAACTGACAGCGTTTTAACTACTTTGCGGATATGAAACAGACAATCATATCAGTCAAAAAACAACTTTAAGAGGTTTTAAAAATAGGTTATTTGTTGGCAGAATAGATGGATGTAGTTCAATGCATAATTCACCAATACGTTTCTTGGTAGTCCAAAATATATTGCAATCAGGTTGTAAATCACAGCTGGCCTGGTACATTGTTTCCTGCCTTCATTCAGGATGCACTGTTTCAGTGTCAATTACTCAATATTCTGGACCAAAACAGACGAATGTAACTAAGGCAGGAATGTCAATACAATCAAACTAGTAAAGGGCAATGATCACAAGTCAGTCATAACGTGGCTAATAGGCTAGCGTATCTATTAATGTAGCAAGCGAAAAACATGGAGCCTAACGTTGGCTAGATAGCTCGCTAACTGCTAGGAGGATGTCATGCCATTTGAGGAGTGGGTGAGTGACTGTACACAGCTAGAGATGCAGGTTTCATTTGGTTAGCTTGCAAGAACTTGAATGACTGTTATCCAGTTAGAATCTCTTTTGTTCACAAATTCACTGTCTTTCTACTCTGATTTCAGAGCACTCTCGTCTGAGTGTTCCAGAGCGCAGAACAACTGATGAATTTACGAGTGCGCAACACCCGCTGAATATGACTGGTGTCAGTAAACATGTACCAAAAAAGTTAGTTAGTCAAGAACGCTCTAGATAACATTAACATAACCAGCTCTGCTACGGCGAGTAAAATGGTCTGAGTGAGGTGTTCTCTGATTTGTCTGGAAGTAGCTAGCTAGCAAGCTAGTCAACTTTAGCCAGTTAGCTTGGGTGCTTGGTTGGGGCAAGCTGCAGAGTGACGAGGAGGCTACAATTCCCCATCGTTCATCAGTGCAATTTTGACGGCAAACTAGCTGAAATGTTCCTTCGTTTAGATTTTAGCTCGTCTTGCTCTGGCTAGCAGTAGTTGTTGATCTTGTTTGATCGATAGGACTGTAACATTCCCAAATGTAAGAGGACTTCCGTGGTGTTGACATATTGGCAGAAATCCATTCAGGTGTATTTTGTGGCTTTTGGTGAATGTGTTCTAATGATCTGAAGTCACTGCCTGTAAAGACAGTCCAGTTCAAAGTGAATGATGGCAGGCCAGTTCATGGTGAATGATGGCAGGCCAGTTCATGGTGAATGATGGCAGGCCAGTTCATGGTGAATGATGGCAGGCCAGTTCATGGTGAATGATGGCAGGCCAGTTCATGGTGAATGATGGCAGGCCAGTTCATGGTGATTGATGGCAGGCCAGTTCATGGTGATTGATGGCAGGCCCGTGTGGCAAATGGCTTGTTTGTACAAAGGCCTACTGTTGCTCTGATTTTGGCTATAGCACATCGGTCTGTGTAGACTTGGGTCCTTGACAAGACAGATGTTTTTATTCAGTTTTGTTTACTGTAGTGTCTCTTAATTGTCCAAATGCACGGCTGCTTTCTCACTCTATATTGCTATAGAATTTATACTTAATTCCCAAACATTCTAGGTGATCGCTTGTCAGAAAATGATTTTAAAAAGTGTAATTCTTCTGGGGGTAAAAATTAACAGATTAATAATATTTCATGTTGCTAAAATGCAGTCAGTTCTACTTTAAATGCAACAATCTTTCACAAACAAGTTATTTTCAAAGAGATAGCGAACAGCAAGCACGTTGAAATAAAGTTGTTTTTAGTTCTTCTTGAAAAGGGAGACGCTAAGAAATTAGCAACAACATCCTCTTTGACTACGCCTGCTGCAGCCGCTGCAAACTAGCCTACAACAAAGATGGCTAGCTAGACCGTGGGAAAACTACCTCGCTATTGCACAGTGACCTGTTGGCCTTCAACATGGCAGAAGTTTCCATAAGTTTTTGTAAAAACGGTCCCACCCATTAAGTTGATGTGATTGGTTGATTCCACTGTCACTCCAAATGTGGCCATAATACAGTTGAATGGCAGGTGCCTTTTTTATCTAGCTTCTGATGGCCTGGCCAATGGCTGCCTTAGTTAGCTAGCTTTATCTCCCCACACACCAGCAAATAAATTCTGATTGGATCTTTTTCTTGTTAACCCTTTCCTTTCCAACAAAAATTTCAGAGATTAAATCAGAACATAATTGAAAATAAGGTCATTATAATGATAATAATAATTGTATAAATCCTTAGCCCTTATCTGAAGGCGTAGAAGGCCCATTGTTCCTCACTGTGTTTGGGTTAGTAATTTGTAGAGTGGCTCTATTTGCCCTCAGCATGCTTTTTTTTCACTATTCTGAATGTCTAAAGAATCCATATGTTCTGAAATATGAACACAGAAATACTGGGCATTTTGAACTCTTATGGTGGTGATTTGACAAAATTACAGTCATGGCCTTGAATTGAAATTGTTTGTCTGGTCTTGGTCTGGACCCCTTGTCCTACTCCCGGTCTCAGTCTTCTTGACTCTGACTCGCTCCGGTCTTGGTCTTGAATCGGTCTCGCTTTAGGTGGTCTTGAACACAACACTGGTATTTAATGTTATTTCATTACCAGATCATAGTGTGAAGAAGCCCACTAGGCTGTCATTTGTCATTATATCCAGAATAATTAATAGGAAGAGCTTTGGGTGTTGAGCAATGGTCTATCCTACTCAATTATGCACAGTAGACTCTGTGTCCAATCTGAGGCACAAAAACACATGAAAACATGAAGTCATGACCTTGATGCTTTCTCTGTTAAATCTAACGAGACCCTGCTGTAAATCAAGCAGACAACAGATCAACCTCAATTCACTAGGGATATTAGATCCAACATGGATCCAGGTAGAACGGTCTACACCTGTGAAATGAATGAGAGACCCAAATATTCTGGACATTCCTCAGGAACCTTTTTTCCATCACTTGGGCTGTTGCATTGCATGCACTATCACAACAGCTGTTCGTCATTCGGAAAATCTGATGTGTAAAAAGATCAAAGCGTAATGAAACTGCAAATGCACATCCCAAAAAATTTTTGCATAATTATTGAAAAACCACGTTAATGAAGGTATAATTTAGGTTTTAAGGTAAGGTGACTTTTGGTTAGAAGCATTCGCGTTTTCAATCTCATTTATTATTTTGGATTTGTGTGCCCATAAACTGTTTTCACCACGTAACATAAGGAGACACAATGTTACAGTTAGGGTTAGTTAATGTTACGTAGTTACACTGAATTTCTGAGATCTCGTACAAAAAACTGTCCGACAGCTAGATCTGGATTCATACATGGTTAGGGTTAGATTTCTAATTTAACTGATTAATGCTTCATATATGATGTAATGACAACTATTTTATATATATATATATATATACATACTACAGTTGAAGTCGGAAGTTTACATACATTTAGGTTGGAGTCATTAACTCGTTTTTCAACCACTACACCAATTTCTTGTTAACAAACTATGGTTTTGGCAAGTCGGTTAGGACATCTACTTTGTGCATGACAAGTAATTTTTCCAAAAATTGTTTACTGACAGATTATTTCACTTATAATTCACTGTAGCACAATTCCAGTGGGTCAGAAGTTTACTCTGTCTAAGTTGACTATGCCTTTAAACAGCTTGGAAAATTCCAGAAAATGTCATGGCTTTAGAAGCTTCTGATAGGCTAATTGACATAATTTGAGTCAATTGGAGGTGTACCTGTGGATGTATTTCAAGGACTACTTTCAAACTCAGTGCCTCTTTGCTTGACATCATGATAAATTCAAAAGAAATCAGCCAAGACCTCAGAAATAAAATTGTAGACCTCCACAAGTCTGGTTCATCCTTAGGAGCAATTTCCAAACACCTGAAGGTACCACGTTCATCTGTACAAACAATAGTACGCAAGTATAAACACCATGGGACCACGCAGCCGTCATACCGCTCAGGAAGGAGACTCATTCCGTCTCCTAGAGATGAACGTGCTTTGGTGCGAAAAGTGCAAATCAATCCCAGAACAACAGCAAAGGACCTTGTGAAGATGCTGGAGGAAACAGGTACAAAAGTATCTATATCCACAGTAAAACGAGTCCTATATCGACATAACCTGAAAGGCCGCTCAGCAAGGAAGAAGCCACTGCTCCAAAACCGCCATAAAAAAGCCAGACTACGGTTTGCAACTGCACTTGGGGACAAAGATCGTACTTTTTGGAGAAATGTCCTCTGGTCTGATGAAACAAAAATTTGAACTGTTTGGCCATAATGACCATCGTTACGTTTGGAGGAAAAAGGGTGTGGCTTGCAAGCCGAAGAACACCATCCCAACCGTGAAGCACGGGGGTGGCAGCATCATGCTGTGGGGGTGCTTTGCTGCAGGAGGGACTGGTGCACTTCACAAAATAGATGGCATCATGAGGAAGGAAAATTATGTGGATATATTGAAGCAACATCTCAAGACATCAGTCAGGAAGTTAAAGCTTGTTCGCAAATGGGTCTTCCAAATGGACAATGACCCCAAATATACTTCCAAAGTTGTGGCAAAATGGCTTAAGGACAACAAAGTCAAGGTATTGGAGTGGCCATCACAAAGCCCTGACCTCAATCCTATAGAATATTTGTGGGCAGAACTGAAAAAGCGTGTGCGAGCAAGGAGGCCTACAAACCTGACTCAGTTACACCAGCTCTGTCAGGAGGAATGGGCCAAAATTCACCCAACTTATTGTGGGAAGCTCGTGGAAGGCTAGCCGCAATGTTTGACCCAAGTTAAACAATTTAAAGGCAATGCTACCAAATGCTAATTGAATGTATGTAAACTTCTGACCCACTGGGAATGTGATGAAAGAAATAAAAGCTTAAATAAATCATTATCTCTATTTTAAGAATGTGAAATGTCAGAATAATAGTAAAGTGGTGATCCTAACTGACCTAAAACAGGGAATTTTTACTAGGATTAAATGTCAGCAATTGTGAAACTGAGTTTAAATGTATTTGGGTTAGGGTAAGGGTTAGGGTTCACCTGTACATGATATAATGACTACTTACACTGCCATAAATAATGACAGAATAGTAATGTTTTATGTCATAGGATTTTTGACAAATCCGTCAAGACGCCAACCATGATCAAGGGTTAAACAGGTTTTAAATCAACTAGTGAATTTGATTGAATATAGCTATGAGTCCCCTTATATCTTAATGTAATGAAATGGGGGAAAAATTGTGGATTATTATCAATGACTAATCAACAGATGTAGTTTATAGAAAGACACATACTGCTGGTTGATAGCGTGGTAGCTTTTAGCGTGGTAACTAGTCTGAGTAATTGGTGAGTAGATTTAGACCGATCAAATTAAATGTTATTTGTCACATGCACGTGTTTAGCAGACGCTATTGTGGGTGTAGCGAAATGCTTGTGCTTCTAGCTCCGACAGTGCAGTAATATCTAACAAGTAATATCTAACAATTTGACAACATATACCCAATACACATCAATCTAGTAAGGAATGGAATTTAAGAATATATACATATATGGACAAGCAATGACAGAACGGCATGAACTAAGATACAGTAGAATATTATAGAATAGAATGCAGTATATACATATGAGATGAGTAGTGCAAGATATGTAAACATTATTAAAGTGACTAGTGTTCCATGTATTAAAGTGGCCAGTGATTTCAATAGGCAGCAGCAGCCTAATGTGCTAGTGATGGCTATTTAACAGTCTGATGGCCTTGAGATAGAAGCCGCTTTTCATTCTCTCGGTCACAGATTTTAATTGAGGTTGTGATTATTTAGCCCTACTGACATCCCTTTCATACTAAGATGTTTTTCCGCCAACCTGACCATACTGCCAACTTTATTCCCTCCTCTTCTTTATATCTGGAAGGTATTGCCGATATCAAAGCCAAAACCTTTTTCCAACTGACGACCTAGTAATCATTTGGGTAAAGTTTTGCCTAAGGCTGGTTTACAGTTGGTCTATCGACATGTCTGTAGACCGTTGTTGCAGTGACATCATGAACATTCTATTGTCTGTCATTATGAAAAAGTATAAACACAAAAACGACAGGTTGCATGACATCAGCAGCCTGGTGGTCCAAAATAGCAGAAATGCTGTATTTTAACACCAATAAACTAATCCATTTAAAATGAATTGAGTATATGTCAATCTAGCAAACCAGGCATCTAAAAGCACCTTTCTAAACAATATTTTGGTTAGTTTTCTAGCTTGTTAGCTAGCTAGTTGGCTAGACAGTTTAAATAATGACCATATCATAGCTGACAACGTATCTATTTGTTTTACAATTTTTTTTTGTAATTTAACCTTTATTTAACTAGGCAAGTCAGTTAAGAACAAATTCTTATTTACAACGACGGCCTACACTGGACGACGCTGGGCGCCGCCCTATGGGTCTCCCAATCATGGCCGGTTGTGATACAGCCTGGAATCGAACCAGGGGGTCTGTAGTGACGCCTCAAGCACTGAGATGCAGTGCCTGAGCGCATTTCTATTACAGGAAATTAAATTCACAACAAGATCATTATTTACACCTTAATGGCTAGCTAATTACAGAAAATAGCTTATGTCTGAGTGTGACGAATAAAAGCCGTGCATTCTACCAGAATTTTCTGTCAGGTAACCGTGACAATGGACGCAGCGACAGGGTAGAAGTTGAACTTTTTTCATCTGTCTGTGACATGGAAACTGACAGTCGCAGCAACTGTCTATAGATTTTCCACCAAAGTTTAACTTCTAATTGTCTACAGACAGGTCGATAGTATAAAGCTGTCTTTAGTATGAAACGTAGCCGTAATGCTGAGGCGGAGTTGGCACGCACTGCGCTAAAGCTCTTGATGGTTGCTAGGGAGCACCAGTTAACCATCCTCCTGGCAGTTCTAAACTTTGCAAGGCATGTTACTTCACCCATCTCTTTGCATAGCCCAACACTAAGCATGCACTCTTTTCTTAACCACAACTGGATGGATCTATAAAGAATTACTGTGGGAATAAATATCTCTGAATGACACAAATATTGTAATAAAGTAGGCTAATGCAATTGAAAGCATAACAAATTGTTGCTTACTGAAACTTCCAAAGTCATCCAATAAATTTGAAGCAATAGTTGTGGTCAACTAGATGATCATTTCAGCACCGTTTTGATTGGGACAGCGCCATGGCACTGCTTTGAGACCAGCGTGGGGACTCGTCTTGATAAATCAAACATCAGATTTTTGTTCTCCATTTTGGATATTGATTAGGCTACAATTAGGCTGTGGAAACGTTAGCTAAATTGAGGTGAGTGCTGCTAAAGATCATCTTGTCTAACTGGCTCATTTATTAGAACATTTTGCCAGCTTGTTATTTAGTTGAGCTGACAGTGTTTTTGCGCTGTTTCACTGTGGTTTTAGTCATCAATCTAGCAAGAGAGCAATATTGTATTAATGCAGTAGTGCCCCCCCCTACCTAAAAAGCTATGACCTTTGACCTTTGGCTTTCACCTGGAATTGTTCATGTATGTCTGAGAAAGAACCCATACGATCTAGTACACAATAAAACATATACAAATATGATAAACGATTTGTAATGAATAAGCCTTTTCATACTTTATAATATGTCCATATATAGTTATCTGTTTTAGGAACGTCTACCCCAAAATATTTCACCTTTATTACGTTACCAAACATTACATTAGTCCAGATCTGTTAAATTTGTGAAGGTCTAAATCAACATTTGGGCCATTTAAACAGCGTGCGTCCCCTCCTATAGACAAAGGGAGAAGGGTTATATAAAGGGCTCCATTTTGTTGCTCTGAGCATATGCAATGTGTCTGCCTACAACGTGAAACAAATGTTTGACTTCCACACAAAGACTACTTTAATTATTTTAGATTTAAGTGTGAAGGTCGTATTCATCATCGTAGAGCTACGATGTATTTATATCCGCCTGCTCGAGACATACAGCGATTGCTTTGCCATGTCTGAAGCAGTCGAGCTGGATAAATGTTTTACTAAGGACCGCCCCTTTTGACGTAACGTTGCAGTTTAGTTATATAAATGATGCAGCCGACCACCAGAGGGAGGCAAATATAATTCATTAATTAATATGCCATTTTAATATTAATATGCCATTTAGCAGACGCTTTTATCCAAAGCGACTTAGTCATGTGTGCATACATTTTTACGTATGGGTGGTCCCGGGGATCGAACCCACTACCCTGGCGTTACAAGCGCCATGCTCTACCAGCTGAGCTACAGAGGACCACAGCGCCGTGCTCTACCAGCTGAGCTACAGAGGACCACAGCGCCGTGCTCTACCAGCTGAGCTACAGAGGACCACAGCGCCGTGCTCTACCAGCTGAGCTACAGAGGACCACAGCGCCGTGCTCTACCAGCTGAGCTACAGAGGACCACAGCGCCATGCTCTACCAGCTGAGCTACAGAGGACCACAGCGCCGTGCTCTACCAGCTGAGCTACAGAGGACCACAGCGCCGTGCTCTACCAGCGGAGCTACAGAGGACCACAGCGCCGTGCTCTACCAGCTGAGCTACAGAGGACCACAGCGCCGTGCTCTACCAGCTGAGCTACAGAGGACCACAGCGCCGTGCTCTACCAGCTGAGCTACAGAGGACTTTGACATGGTCCTAAATGTCTTCTGACTTATAAAATGGTGGGAAATCAATAAAATAAGTCATGTGGACCCCGTGTAGCTCAGTTGGTAGACCATGGCGCTTGCAACGCCAGGGTTGTGGGTTCGATTCCCACGGGGGGCCAGTATGAAAGAAATAATGTATGCACTCACTCTGGATAAGAGCGTCTGCTAAATGACTAAAATGTAAACGTATTTTAAGTCATTCTAGTGCCCGATTTCAGGGACTGTCAGTTTAAGAGGATTTATTAACAAGTGGATTATTTTGCTCTTCAGTCGTTTAGTAACCCAGGCCTACTCCTGACAAAAAGGGTTAGGGTTAACCTGACCCTAACCCTAACCCTAACCCTAACCCTAGGCCTACTCCTGACAAAAAGCCTGTGACTTCACTGATAATCAATGTGATTTTATTTAACAGAATCTCTGTCTGTATTGGCTATTTGGTTAATTGGTTTCTGTCTGGCAAATAAGTGGAGGTGGTATAGCTCATCTGTTCAAGTGCTCATCTACCACTGAGCAGAAACATTTAGCATGCTATAATGGAGCCTAAATCAAGTGCTCATCTATCACTGAGCAGAAACATTTAGCATGCTATAATGGAGCCTAAATCAAGTGCTCATCTATCACTGAGCAGAAACATTTAGCATGCTATAATGGAGCCTAAATCAAGTGCTCATCTATCACTGAGCAGAAACATTTAGCATGCTATAATGGAGCCTAAATCAAGTGCTCATCTATCACTGAGCAGAAACATTTAGCATGCTATAATGTAGGCTAGGCCTATTAATTTGTTCGATCGCGTATATGCAACTCCAAAAGCCCGCGGAGGTTGTGAAATATGAATGAGACTCGCATGCTTTTGAAAATAGGAATGCCATTATTTACTGTGAGTATTATAACTAAGATGAGACCCTACTCCTAACAAAGTGGAGGGAGGGTAGGAAGGAGATGAAATGCGTGTTTAAAAAAGCATGGGATCAGCCTCAAACTTTTATGAATGCGGTTCCACACATTCCCGTGACAAGTTGTGGGAAAAATATTATTTTGTTTTGTTATATTCCGTTATATTTTTTTATATAAAATATCTTGACTGTGATTGTATCTTGTCTGTTTTAATGAACAAAATAACAAACTATTGATTTCATTTGGATGGCACAGCCATGGCTTCATAGACCTGTAAAATAGGCCTAATTAAACTCAAAATAAGCTATTCCATTCGTTTGAAAATATATTTGATTAATTGTAGTTTCTTAGGATCTACCTAAGTTAGTTAATAATGGATTTATTTTTGATGGTGGATATTATCAATGGATTTTAAAATAGACACCCACCTACATCTGTAGAAGCTACTGGTGGGTCTAACCCCTGTAGAAGCTACTGGTGGGCCTAACCCTAACCCCTGTAGAAGCTACTGGTGGGCCTAACCCCTGTAGAAGCTACTGGTGGGCCTAACCCTACATCTGTAGAAGCTACTGGTGGGTCTAACCCTAACCCTACATCTGTAGAAGCTACTGGTGGGCCTAACCCTACATCTGTAGAAGCTACTGGTGGGCCTAACCCTTGTAGAAGCTACTGGTGGGCCTAACCCTAACCCTACATCTGTAGAAGCTACTGGTGGGTCTAACCCTAACCCCTGTAGAAGCTACTGGTGGGCCTAACCCTACATCTGTAGAAGCTACCGGTGGGCCTAACCCTACATCTGTAGAAGCTACTGGTGGGTCTAACCCTAACATCTGTAGAAGCTACTGGTGGGCCTAACCCTAACATCTGTAGAAGCTACTGGTGGGCCTAACCCTACATCTGTAGAAGCTACTGGTGGGCCTAACCCTACATCTGTAGAAGCTACTGGTGGGTCTAACCCTACATCTGTAGAAGCTACTGGTGGGCCTAACCCTACATCTGTAGAAGCTACTGGTGGGCCTAACCCTAACATCTGTAGAAGCTACTGGTGGGCCTAACCCTAACATCTGTAGAAGCTACTGGTGGGCCTAACCCTACATCTGTAGAAGCTACTGGTGGGTCTAACCCTACATCTGTAGAAGCTACTGGTGGGCCTAACCTTACATCTGTAGAAGCTACTGGTGGGCCTAACCCTACATCTGTAGAAGCTACTGGTGGGCCTAACCCTACATCTGTAGAAGCTACTGGTCGGCCTAACCCTACATCTGTAGAAGCTACTGGTGGGCCTAACCCTAAATCTGTAGAAGCTACTGGTGGGCCTAACCCTAAATCTGTAGAAGCTACTGGTGGGCCTAACCCTACATCTGTAGAAGCTACTGGTGGGTCTAACCCTAACCCTACATCTGTAGAAGCTACTGGTGGGCCTAACCCTACATCTGTAGAAGCTACTGGTGGGCCTAACCCTACATCTGTAGAAGCTACTGGTGGGTCTAACCCTAACCCCTGTAGAAGCTACTGGTGGGCCTAACCCTACATCTGTAGAAGCTACCGGTGGGCCTAACCCTACATCTGTAGAAGCTACTGGTGGGTCTAACCCTAACATCTGTAGAAGCTACTGGTGGGCCTAACCCTAACATCTGTAGAAGCTACTGGTGGGCCTAACCCTACATCTGTAGAAGCTACTGGTGGGCCTAACCCTACATCTGTAGAAGCTACTGGTGGGTCTAACCCTACATCTGTAGAAGCTACTGGTGGGCCTAACCCTACATCTGTAGAAGCTACTGGTGGGCCTAACCCTAACATCTGTAGAAGCTACGTGGCCTAACCCTAACATCTGTAGAAGCTACTGGTGGGCCTAACCCTACATCTGTAGAAGCTACTGGTGGGTCTAACCCTACATCTGTAGAAGCTACTGGTGGGCCTAACCTTACATCTGTAGAAGCTACTGGTGGGCCTAACCCTAACATCTGTAGAAGCTACTGGTGGGCCTAACCCTACATCTGTAGAAGCTACTGGTGGGCCTAACCCTAACATCTGTAGAAGCTACTGGTGGGTCTAACCCTAACATCTGTAGAAGCTACCGGTGGGCCTAACCTTAAATCTGTAGAAGCTAATGGTGGGTCTAACCCTACATCTGTAGAAGCTACTGGTGGGCCTAACCCTACATCTGTAGAAGCTACTGGTGGGCCTAACCCTACATCTGTAGAAGCTACTGGTGGGCCTAACCCTACATCTGTAGAAGCTACTGGTGGGCCTAACCCTACATCTGTAGAAGCTACTGGTGGGTATAACCCTACATCTGTAGAAGCTACTGGTGGGCCTAACCCTACATCTGTAGAAGCTACTGGTGGGCCTAACCCTAACATCTGTAGAAGCTACTGGTGGGCCTAACCCTACATCTGTAGAAGCTACTGGTGGGCCTAACCCTAACCCTACATCTGTAGAAGCTACTGGTGGGTCTAACCCTAACATCTGTAGAAGCTACCGGTGGGCCTAACCCTAACCCTACATCTGTAGAAGCTACCGGTGGGTCTAACCCTAACATCTGTAGAAGCTACTGGTGGGTCTAACCCTAACATCTGTAGAAGCTACTGGTGGGCCTAACCCTAACATCTGTAGAAGCTACTGGTGGGCCTAACCCTACATCTGTAGAAGCTAGTGGTGGGCCTAACCCTAACCCTACATCTGTAGAAGCTACTGGTGGGTCTAACCCTAACATCTGTAGAAGCTACTGGTGGGCCTAACCCTACATCTGTAGAAGCTACCGGTGGGCCTAACCCTACATCTGTAGAAGCTACTGGTGGGCCTAACCCCTACATCTGTAGAAGCTACTGGTAGGTCTAACCCTACATCTGTAGAAGCTACTGGTGGGCCTAACCCTACATCTGTAGAAGCTACTGGTGGGTCTAACCCTACATCTGTAGAAGCTACTGGTGGGCCTAACATTAACATCTGTAGAAGCTACTGGTGGGCCTAACCCCTACATCTGTAGAAGCTACTGGTGGGCCTAACCCTAACCCCACATCTGCAGAAGCTACTGGTGGGCCTAACCCTACATCTGTAGAAGCTACTGGTGGGTCTAACCCCTACATCTGTAGAAGCTACTGGTGGGCCTAACCCTACATCTGTAGAAGCTGCTGGTGGGCCTAACCCTAACATCTGTAGAAGCTACTGGTGGGCCTAACCCTACATCTGTAGAAGCTACTGGTGGGTCTAACCCTACATCTGTAGAAGCTACTGGTGGGCCTAACCCTACATCTGTAGAAGCTACTGGTGGGCCTAACCCTACATCTGTAGAAGCTACTGGTGGGCCTAACCCTACATCTGTAGAAGCTACTGGTGGGTATAACCCTACATCTGTAGAAGCTACTGGTGGGCCTAACCCTACATCTGTAGAAGCTACTGGTGGGCCTAACCCTAAATCTGTAGAAGCTACTGGTGGGCCTAACCCTAACATCTGTAGAAGCTACTGGTGGGCCTAACCCTACATCTGTAGAAGCTACTGGTGGGCCTAACCCTAACCCTACATCTGTAGAAGCTACTGGTGGGTCTAACCCTAACATCTGTAGAAGCTACCGGTGGGCCTAACCCTAACCCTACATCTGTAGAAGCTACTGGTGGGTCTAACCCTAACATCTGTAGAAGCTACTGGTGGGCCTAACCCTAAATCTGTAGAAGCTACTGGTGGGCCTAACCCTAACATCTGTAGAAGCTACTGGTGGGCCTAACCCTAACATCTGTAGAAGCTACTGGTGGGCCTAACCCTAACATCTGTAGAAGCTACTGGTGGGCCTAACCCTAACATCTGTAGAAGCTACTGGTGGGCCTAACCCTACATCTGTAGAAGCTACTGGTGGGTCTAACCCTACATCTGTAGAAGCTACTGGTGGGCCTAACCTTACATCTGTAGAAGCTACTGGTGGGCCTAACCCTAACATCTGTAGAAGCTACTGGTGGGCCTAACCCTACATCTGTAGAAGCTACTGGTGGGCCTAACCCTAACATCTGTAGAAGCTACTGGTGGGTCTAACCCTAACATCTGTAGAAGCTACCGGTGGGCCTAACCTTAAATCTGTAGAAGCTAATGGTGGGTCTAACCCTACATCTGTAGAAGCTACTGGTGGGCCTAACCCTACATCTGTAGAAGCTACTGGTGGGCCTAACCCTAACATCTGTAGAAGCTACTGGTGGGCCTAACCCTACATCTGTAGAAGCACTGGTGGCCCAATCTGTAGAAGCTACTGGGCCTAACCCTACATCTGAGAAGCGCCGGGTATAACACATCTGTAGAAGCTACTGGTGGGCCTAACCCACATCTGTAGAAGCTACTGGTGGGCCTAACCCTAACATCTGTAGAAGCTACTGGTGGGCCTAACCCTACATCTGTAGAAGCTACTGGGGCTAACCAACCCTACATCTGTAGAAGCTACTGGTGGGTCTAACCCTAACATCTGTAGAAGCTACCGGTGGGCCTAACCAACCCTACATCTGTAGAAGCTACTGGTGGGTCTAACCTCAACATCTGTAGAAGCTACTGGTGGGTCTAACCCTAACATCTGTAGAAGCTACTGGTGGGCCTAACCCTAACATCTGTAGAAGCTACTGGTGGGCCTAACCCTACATCTGTAGAAGCTAGTGGTGGGCCTAACCCTAACCCTACATCTGTAGAAGCTACTGGTGGGTCTAACCCTAACATCTGTAGAAGCTACTGGTGGGCCTAACCCTACATCTGTAGAAGCTACCGGTGGGCCTAACCCTACATCTGTAGAAGCTACTGGTGGGCCTAACCCTACATCTGTAGAAGCTACTGGTGGGTCTAACCCTACATCTGTAGAAGCTACTGGTGGGCCTAACCCTACATCTGTAGAAGCTACTGGTGGGTCTAACCCTACATCTGTAGAAGCTACTGGTGGGCCTAACATTAACATCTGTAGAAGCTACTGGTGGGCCTAACCCTACATCTGTAGAAGCTACTGGTGGGCCTAACCCTAACCCTACATCTGTAAAAGCTACTGGTGGGCCTAACCCTACATCTGTAGAAGCTACTGGTGGGTCTAACCCTACATCTGTAGAAGCTACTGGTGGGCCTAACCCTACATCTGTAGAAGCTACTGGTGGGCCTAACCCTAACATCTGTAGAAGCTACTGGTGGGCCTAACCCTACATCTGTAGAAGCTACTGGTGGGTCTAACCCTACATCTGTAGAAGCTACTGGTGGGCCTAACCCTACATCTGTAGAAGCTACTGGTGGGCCTAACCCTACATCTGTAGAAGCTACTGGTGGGCCTAACCCTACATCTGTAGAAGCTACTGGTGGGTATAACCCTACATCTGTAGAAGCTACTGGTGGGCCTAACCCTACATCTGTAGAAGCTACTGGTGGGCCTAACCCTAAATCTGTAGAAGCTACTGGTGGGCCTAACCCTAACATCTGTAGAAGCTACTGGTGGGCCTAACCCTACATCTGTAGAAGCTACTGGTGGGCCTAACCCAACCCTACATCTGTAGAAGCTACTGGTGGGTCTAACCTAACATCTGTAGAAGCTACCGGTGGGCCTAACCCTAACCCTACATCTGTAGAAGCTACTGGTGGGTCTAACCCTAACATCTGTAGAAGCTACTGGTGGGCCTAACCCTAAATCTGTAGAAGCTACTGGTGGGCCTAACCCTAACATCTGTAGAAGCTACTGGTGGGCCTAACCCTACATCTGTAGAAGCTACTGGTGGGCCTAACCCTAACCCTACATCTGTAGAAGCTACTGGTGGGTCTAACCCTAACATCTGTAGAAGCTACCGGTGGGCCTAACCCTAACCCTACATCTGTAGAAGCTACTGGTGGGTCTAACCCTAACATCTGTAGAAGCTACTGGTGGGCCTAACCCTAAATCTGTAGAAGCTACTGGTGGGCCTAACCCTAACATCTGTAGAAGCTACTGGTGGGCCTAACCCTACATCTGTAGAAGCTAGTGGTGGGCCTAACCCTAACCCTACATCTGTAGAAGCTACTGGTGGGTCTAACCCTAACATCTGTAGAAGCTACTGGTGGGCCTAACCCTACATCTGTAGAAGCTACCGGTGGGCCTAACCCTACATCTGTAGAAGCTACTGGTGGGTCTAACCCTACATCTGTAGAAGCTACTGGTGGGCCTAACCCTACATCTGTAGAAGCTACTGGTGGGTCTAACCCTACATCTGTAGAAGCTACTGGTGGGCCTAACATTAACATCTGTAGAAGCTACTGGTGGGCCTAACCCTACATCTGTAGAAGCTACTGGTGGGTCCACCTAACCCTACATCTGTAGAAGCTACTGGTGGGCCTAACCCTACATCTGTAGAAGCTACTGGTGGGTCTAACCCTACATCTGTAGAAGCTACTGGTGGGCCTAACCCTACATCTGTAGAAGCTAGTGGTGGGCCTAACCCTAACCCTACATCTGTAGAAGCTACTGGTGGGTCTAACCCTAACATCTGTAGAAGCTACTGGTGGGCCTAACCCTACATCTGTAGAAGCTACCGGTGGGCCTAACCCTACATCTGTAGAAGCTACTGGTGGGCCTAACCCTACATCTGTAGAAGCTACTGGTGGGTCCTAACCCTCACATCTGTAGAAGCTACTGGTGGGCCTAACCCTACATCTGTAGAAGCTACTGGTGGGTCTAACCCTACATCTGTAGAAGCTACTGGTGGGCCTAACATTAACATCTGTAGAAGCTACTGGTGGGCCTAACCCTACATCTGTAGAAGCTACTGGTGGGCCTAACCCTAACCCTACATCTGTAAAAAAGCTACTGGTGGGCCTAACCCTACATCTGTAGAAGCTACTGGTGGGTCTAACCCCTACATCTGTAGAAGCTACTGGTGGGCCTAACCCTACATCTGTAGAAGCTACTGGTGGGCCTAACTCCTAACATCTGTAGAAGCTACTGGTGGGCCTAACCCTACATCTGTAGAAGCTACTGGTGGGTCTAACCCTACATCTGTAGAAGCTACTGGTGGGGCCTAACCCTACATCTGTAGAAGCTACTGGTGGGCCTAACCCTACATCTGTAGAAGCTACTGGTGGGCCTAACCCTACATCTGTAGAAGCTACTGGTGGGCCTAACCTACATCTGTAGAAGCTACTGGTGGGTATAACCCTACATCTGTAGAAGCTACTGGTGGGCCTAACCCTACATCTGTAGAAGCTACTGGTGGGCCTAACCCTAAATCTGTAGAAGCTACTGGTGGGCCTAACCCTAACATCTGTAGAAGCTACTGGTGGGCCTAACCCTACATCTGTAGAAGCTACTGGTGGGCCTAACCCTAACCCTACATCTGTAGAAGCTACTGGTGGGTCTAACCCTAACATCTGTAGAAGCTACCGGTGGGCCTAACCCTAACCCTACATCTGTAGAAGCTACTGGTGGGTCTAACCTCAACATCTGTAGAAGCTACTGGTGGGCCTAACCCAAATCTGTAGAAGCTACTGGTGGGCCTAACCTAACATCTGTAGAAGCTACTGGTGGGCCTAACCCTACATCTGTAGAAGCTACTGGTGGGCCTAACCCTAACCCTACATCTGTAGAAGCTACTGGTGGGTCTAACCCTAACATCTGTAGAAGCTACCGGTGGGCCTAACCCTAACCCTACATCTGTAGAAGCTACTGGTGGGTCTAACCCTAACATCTGTAGAAGCTACTGGTGGGCCTAACCCTAAATCTGTAGAAGCTACTGGTGGGCCTAACCTAACATCTGTAGAAGCTACTGGTGGGCCTAACCCTACATCTGTAGAAGCTAGTGGTGGGCCTAACCCTAACCCTACATCTGTAGAAGCTACTGGTGGGTCTAACCCTAACATCTGTAGAAGCTACTGGTGGGCCTAACCCTACATCTGTAGAAGCTACCGGTGGGCCTAACCCTACATCTGTAGAAGCTACTGGTGGGTCTAACCCTACATCTGTAGAAGCTACTGGTGGGCCTAACCCTACATCTGTAGAAGCTACTGGTGGGTCTAACCCTACATCTGTAGAAGCTACTGGTGGGCCTAACATTAACATCTGTAGAAGCTACTGGTGGGCCTAACCCTACATCTGTAGAAGCTACTGGTGGGCCTAACCCTAACCCTACATCTGTAGAAGCTACTGGTGGGCCTAACCCTACATCTGTAGAAGCTACTGGTGGGTCTAACCCTACATCTGTAGAAGCTACTGGTGGGCCTAACCCTACATCTGTAGAAGCTACTGGTGGGCCTAACCCTAACATCTGTAGAAGCTACTGGTGGGCCTAACCCTACATCTGTAGAAGCTACTGTTGGGCCTAACCCTAACATCTGTAGAAGCTACTGGTGGGCCTAACCCTAACATCTGTAGAAGCTACTGGTGGGTCTAACCCTAACATCTGTAGAAGCTACCGGTGGGCCTAACCCTACATCTGTAGAAGCTACTGGTGGGCCTAACCCTAACATCTGTAGAAGCTACTGGTGGGCCTAACCCTACATCTGTAGAAGCTACTGGTGGGCCTAACCCTACATCTGTAGAAGCTACTGGTGGGCCTAAGCCTACATCTGTAGAAACTACTGGTGGGCCTATCCCTACATCTGTAGAAGCTACTGGTGGGCCTAACCCTACATCTGTAGAAGCTACTGGTGGGCCTAACCCTAACATCTGTAGAAGCTACCGGTAGGCCTAACCCTACATCTGTAGAAGCTACTGGTGGGCCTAACCCTACATCTGTAGAAGCTACTGGTGGGCCTAACCCTAACCCTACATCTGTAGAAGCTACTGGTGGGTCTAACCCTAACATCTGTAGAAGCTACTGGTGGGCCTAACCCTACATCTGTAGAAGCTACCGGTGGGCCTAACCCTACATCTGTAGAAGCTACTGGTGGGCCTAACCCTAACCCTACATCTGTAGAATCTACTGGTGGGTCTAACCCTAACATCTGTAGAAGCTACTGTTGGGCCTAACCCTACATCTGTAGAAGCTACCGGTGGGCCTAACCCTACATCTGTAGAAGCTACTGGTGGGCCTAACCCTACATCTGTAGAAGCTACTGGTGGGTCTAACCCTACATCTGTAGAAGCTACTGGTGGGCCTAACCCTACATCTGTAGAAGCTACCGGTGGGCCTAACCCTAACATCTGTAGAAGCTACTGGTGGGCCTAACCCTACATCTGTAGAAGCTACTGGTGGGCCTAACCCTACATCTGTAGAAGCTACTGGTGGGCCTAACCCTACATCTGTAGAAGCTACTGGTGGGCCTAACCCTAACCCTACATCTGTAGAAGCTACTGGTGGGCCTAACCCTAACCCTACATCTGTAGAAGCTACTGGTGGGCCTAACCCTACATCTGTAGAAGCTACCGGTGGGCCTAACCCTACATCTGTAGAAGCTACTGGTGGGCCTAACCCTACATCTGTAGAAGCTACTGGTGGGCCTAACCCTACATCTGTAGAAGCTACTGGTGGGCCTAACCCTAACATCTGTAGAAGCTACCGGTGGGCCTAACCCTACATCTGTAGAAGCTACTGGTGGGCCTAACCCTACATCTGTAGAAGCTACTGGTGGGCCTAACCCTACATCTGTAGAAGCTACTGGTGGGCCTAACCCTAACATCTGTAGAAGCTACCGGTGGGCCTAACCCTACATCTGTAGAAGCTACTGGTGGGCCTAACCCTACATCTGTAGAAGCTACCGGTGGGCCTAACCCTAACATCTGTAGAAGCTACCGGTGGGCCTAACCCTAACATCTGTAGAAGCTACTGGTGGGTCTAACCCTAACATCTGTAGAAGCTACCGGTGGGCCTAACCCTACATCTGTAGAAGCTACTGGTGGGTCTAACCCTAACATCTGTAGAAGCTACTGGTGGGTCTAACCCTAACATCTGTAGAAGCTACTAGTGGGCCTAACCCTACATCTGTAGAAGCTACTGGTGGGCCTAACCCTAACCCTACATCTGTAGAAGCTACTGGTGGGCCTAACCCTAACCCTACATCTGTAGAAGCTACTGGTGGGCCTAACCCTACATCTGTAGAAGCTACTGGTGGGTCTAACACTACATCTGTAGAAGCTACTGGTGGGCCTAACCTACATCTGTAGGAAGCTACTGGTGGGCCTAACCCTACATCTGTAGAAGCTACTGGTGGGCCTAACCCCTACATCTGTAGGAAGCTACTGGTGGGCCTAACCCTACATCTGTAGAAGCTACTGGTGGGCCTAACCCTAACATCTGTAGAAGCTACTGGTGGGCCTAACCCTACATCTGTAGAAGCTACTGATGGGTCTAACCCTACATCTGTAGAAGCTACTGGTGGGCCTAACCCTAACCCTACATCTGTAGAAGCTACTGGTGGGCCTAACCCTAACATCTGTAGAAGCTACTGGTGGGCCTAACCCTACATCTGTAGAAGCTACTGGCGGGCCTAACCCTACATCTGTAGAAGCTACCGGTGGGCCTAACCCTAACATCTGTAGAAGCTACCGGTGGGCCTAACCCTACATCTGTAGAAGCTACAGGTGGGCCTAACCCTAACATCTGTAGAAGCTACTGGTGGGCCTACCCCTAACCCTACATCTGTAGAAGCTACTGGTGGGCCTAACCCTAACCCTACATCTGTAGAAGCTACTGGTGGGTCTAACCCTACATCTGTAGAAGCTACTGGTGGGCCTAACCCTACATCTGTAGAAGCTACCGGTGGGCCTAACCCTAACATCTGTAGAAGCTTCCGGTGGGCCTAACCCTAACATCTGTAGAAGCTACCGGTGGGCCTAACCCTAACATCTGTAGAAGCTACTGGTGGGCCTAACCCTACATCTGTAGAAGCTACTGGTGGGCCTAACCCTACATCTGTAGAAGCTACTGGTGGGCCTAACCCTAACATCTGTAGAAGCTACTGGTGGGCCTAACCCTAACATCTGTAGAAGCTACTGGTGGGCCTAACCCTAACATCTGTAGAAGCTACTGGTGGGCCTAACCCTAACATCTGTAGAAGCTACTGGTGGGCCTAACCCTAACATCTGTAGAAGCTACTGGTGGGCCTAACCCTAACATCTGTAGAAGCTACTGCCATAACACTCTGGTTCTCCTTATATAACCTAGGATGTCTCTGTAACCTCCAGGTGGGTCTGGAGTGAAGCCCCAAGATGTCAGCCATAGTAAACCTTCCCTGGGGCATGCTGGGAACACCGTCCCCCCTGGTCAGGACTGGTCCGGGAGGACCACCCCCGCTGGGGTGGAGGTGCAGGAGCTGGACTCTGAGTCATGTGATGTCCAGCAGTGTAATGGACATGGGAAGTGTGTGACGCGGGGTGGAGAAACCTCCTGCCAGTGTATTCTGGGATACCAGGGGGAGTTCTGTGGTGAGGGTCCAGGGGTCAGTAACGCCCCCCTCACATTGGGCATCCTCAGCCTCATTGGTGGAGTCCTCATCGCAGCTGTCATCATCTGGAAGAGGTAGTCTCAGATAAAATCAATGCTGCATACCTATATACCCTACTACTGTATACCCGACTGCTATATACCTGTATACCCTACCACTCTATACCTATATACCCTACTACATACCTGTATACCCTACTACCGTATACCCTACGACTATATACCCTACTACTATAAACCTATATACCCTACTACTGTATACCAAAAAAGTGTTAATGATCCAAATATATTTTATATTTGAGGTTCTTCAAATAGCAACTCTTTGCCTTGATGACAGCTTTGCACACACTTGGCATTCTCTCAACCAGCTTCACCTGGAATGCTTTTCCAACAGTCTTGAAGGAGTTCCCACATATGCTGAGCACTTGTTAGCTGCTTTTCCTTCACTCTGCGGTCCGACTCATCCCAAATCATCTGATGCAGCACTCAATCACTCCACTTACACTGCCTGGAGGTGTTTTGGGTCGTTGTCCTGTTGAAAAACAAATGACAGTCCCACTAAGCCCAAACCAGATGGGATGGTGTATCGCTGCAGAATGCTGTGGTAGCCATGCTGGTTAACTGTGCCTTGAATTCTAAATAAATCACTGAACGTGTCACCAGCAAAGCACCCCCACACCATAACACCACCTCCTCCATGCTTTACGGTGGGAAAAACACATGCGTAGATCATCCATTCACCCACATGGAACCAAAAACTGTCGTTTCTCTTTGCTTATTTGAGCTGTTCTTGCCGTAATATGGACTTGGTCTTTTACCAAATAGGGCTATCTTCTGTATACCAACCCTACCTTGTCACAACACAACTGATTGGCTCAAAAGCATTAAGGAAAGACATTCCACAAATTAACTTTTAAGAAGGCACACCTGTTAATTGAAATGCATTCCAGGTGACTACCTCATGAAGCTGGTTGAGAGAATACCAAGAGTGTGCAAAGCTGTCATCAAGGCAAAGGGTGGCTATTTGAAGAATCTCAAATATAAAATATATTTGGATCATTAACACTTTTTTTTGGTTACTACCGGATTCCATATGTGTTATTTCATAGTTTTGATGTATTCACTATTATTCTACAATGTAAGAAAAACCCTTGAATGAGTAGGTGCTTTCAAACTTTTGACTGGTACTGTACCTATAATAATAATATATATATATATATATATATATATATATATATATATATATATATATATATATATATATATATATATATATATATATATATATATATATATATATATACTTGCACCCTACTGCTGTATACTCTACTACTATATACCCTACTTCTGTATTCCCTATATACCCTACTAATGTATACCCTACTACTGTAGACCCTATAGACCCTATAGACCCTACTACTGTAGACCCTACTACTATATACCCTACTTCTGTATTCCCTATATACCCTACTAATGTATACCCTACTACTGTAGACCCTAATACTGTAGACCCTACTAATGTATACCCTATAGACCCTACTACTGTAGACCCTACTAATGTATACCCTATAGACCCTACTACTGTAGACCCTACTAATGTAGACCCTATAGACCCTACTACTGTAGACCCTATAGACCCTACTACTGTAGACCCTACTACTGTAGACCCTACTACTGTAGACCCTACTACTATAGACCCTATAGACCCTACTACTGTAGACCCTACTACTGTAGACCCTATAGACCCTACTACTGTAGACCCTATAGACCCTACTACTGTAGACCCTATAGACCCTACTACTGTAGACCCTATAGACCCTACTACTGTAGACCCTACTACTATAGACCCTATAGACCCTACTACTGTAGACCCTACTACTGTAGACCCTATAGACCCTACTACTGTAGACCCTATAGACCCTACTACTGTAGACCCTACTACTGTAGACCCTACTACTATAGACCCTATAGACCCTACTACTATAGACCCTATAGACCCTACTACTGTAGACCCTATAGACCCTACTACTATAGACCCTATAGACCCTACTACTGTAGACCCTATAGACCCTACTACTGTAGACCCTATAGACCCTACTACTGTAGACCCTACTACTGTAGACCCTACTACTGTAGACCCTATAGACCCTACTACTATAGACCCTACTACTGTAGACCCTACTACTATAGACCCTATAGACCCTACTACTATAGACCCTACTACTGTAGACCCTATAGACCCTACTACTGTAGACCCTACTACTGTAGAACCTACTACTGTAGACCCTACTACTATAGACCCTATAGACCCTACTACTATAGACCCTACTACTGTAGACCCTATAGACCCTACTACTGTAGACCCTACTACTGTAGACCCTACTACATAGACCCTATAGACCCACTACTATAGACCCTACTACTGTAGACCCTATAGACCCTACTACTGTAGACCCTATAGACCCTACTACTGTAGACCCTATAGACCCTACTACTGTAGACCCTATAGACCCTACTACTGTAGACCCTACTACTGTAGACCATATATACCCTACTACTATATACCCTACTACTGTAGACCCTACTACTGTAGACCCTATAGACCCTACTACTGTAGACCCTACTACTGTAGACCATATACCCTACTACTACTACCACTGTAGACCCTACTACTGTAGACCCTATAGACCCTACTACTGTAGACCCTATAGACCCTACTACTGTATACCCTACTACTGTAGACCCTATAGACCCTACTACTATAGACCCTACTACTGTAGACCCTATAGACCCTACTACTGTATACCCTACTACTGTAGACCCTATAGACCCTACTACTATAGACCCTATAGACCCTACTACTGTAGACCCTACTACTATAGACCCTACTACTGTAGACCCTACTACTGTAGACCCTATAGACCCTACTACTGTAGACCCTATAGACCCTACTACTGTAGACCCTATAGACCTACTACTGTGACCCTATAGACCCTACTACTGTAGACCCTATAGACCCTACTACTGTAGACCCTATAGACCCTACTACTGTAGACCCTATAGACCCTACTAATGTATACCCTACTACTGTAGACCCTATAGACCCTACTACTGTAGACCCTATAGACCCTACTACTGTAGACCCTATAGACCCTACTACTATAGACCCTACCACTGTAGACCCTATAGACCCTACTACTGTAGACCCTATAGACCCTACTACTGTAGACCCTATAGACCCTACTACTATAGACCCTACCACTGTAGACCCTATAGACCCTACTACTGTAGACCCTATAGACCCTACTACTGTAGACCCTATAGACCCTACTACTGTAGACCCTATAGACCCTACTACTGTAGACCCTACTACTGTAGACCCTATAGACCCTACTACTGTAGACCCTACTACTGTAGACCCTACTACTGTAGACCCTATAGACCCTTACTGTAGACCCTATAGACCCTACTACTGTATACCCTACTACTGTAGACCCTATAGACCCTACTACTATAGACCCTACTACTGTAGACCCTACTACTGTAGACCCTACTACTGCGACCCTACTACTGTAGACCCTACTACTGTAGACCCTATAGACCCTACTACTGTAGACCCATAGACCCTACTACTGTAGACCCTATAGACCCTACTACTGTAGACCCTATAGACCCTACTACTGTAGACCCTACTACTGTAGACCCTATAGACCCTACTACTGTAGACCCTATAGACCCTACTACTATAGACCCTATAGACCCTACTACTGTAGACCCTACTACTGTAGACCCTATAGACCCTACTACTGTAGACCCTATAGACCCTACTACTGTAGACCCTATAGACCCTACTACTGTAGACCCTATAGACCCTACTACTGTAGACCCTATAGACCCTACTACTGTAGACCCTACTACTGTAGACCCTACTACTGTAGACCCTACTAATGTAGACCATATAGACCCTACTACTGTAGACCATATATACCCTACTACTGTAGACCCTATAGACCCTACTACTGTAGACCCTATAGACCCTACTACTGTAGACCCTACTAATGTAGACCATATAGACCCTACTACTGTAGACCATATAGACCCTACTACTGTAGACCATATATAACCCTACTACTGTAGACCCTATAGACCCTACTACTGTAGACCCTACTACTGTAGACCCTATAGACCCTACTACTGTAGACCCTACTACTGTAGACCCTACTACTGTAGACCCTACTACTGTAGACCCTATAGACCCTACTACTGTAGACCCTATAGACCCTACTACTGTAGACCCTACTACTGTAGACCCTACTACTGTAGACCCTACTACTGTAGACCCTATAGACCCTACCACTGTAGACCCTACTACTGTAGACCCTACTACTGTAGACCCTACTACTGTAGACCCTATAGACCCTACTACTGTAGACCCTACCACTGTAGACCCTACCACTGTAGACCATATATACCCTACTACTGTAGACCCTACTACTGTAGACCCTATAGACCCTACTACTGTAGACCCTGTAGACCCTACTACTGTAGACCCTATAGACCCTACTACTGTAGACCCTATAGACCCTACTACTATAGACCCTACTACTGTAGACCCTATAGACCCTACTAATGTATACCCTACTACTGTAGACCCTACTACTGTAGACCCTATAGACCCTACTACTGTAGACCCTATAGACCCTACTACTGTAGACCCTATAGACCCTACTACTGTAGACCCTATAGACCCTACTACTGTAGACCCTATAGACCCTACTACTGTAGACCCTATAGACCCTACTACTGTAGACCCTACTACTGTAGACCCTACTACTGTAGACCCTATAGACCCTACTAATGTATACCCTATAGACCCTACTACTGTAGACCCTGTAGACCCTACTACTGTAGACCCTACTACTGTAGACCCTACTACTGTAGACCCTATAGACCCTACTACTGTAGACCCTATAGACCCTACTACTGTAGACCCTACTACTGTAGACCCTACTACTGTAGACCCTATAGACCCTACTAATGTATACCCTACTACTGTAGACCCTACTACTGTAGACCCTATAGACCCTACTACTGTAGACCCTACTACTGTAGACCCTACTACTGTAGACCCTATAGACCCTACTACTGTAGACCCTACTACTGTAGACCCTACTACTGTAGACCCTATAGACCCTACTACTATAGACCCTATAGACCACTACTCGTAGACCCTATAGACCCTACTACTATAGACCCTACTACTGTAGACCCATAGACCCTACTACTATAGACCCTACTACTGTAGACCTATAGACCCTACTACTGTAGACCCTACTACTGTAGACCCTATAGACCCTACTACTGTAGACCCCACTACTGTAGACCCTACTACTGTAGACCCTACTACTGTAGACCCTATAGACCCTACTACTATAGACCCTATAGACCCTACTACTGTAGACCCTATAGACCCTACTACTATAGACCCTACTACTGTAGACCCTATAGACCCTACTACTATAGACCCTACTACTGTAGACCCTATAGACCCTACTACTGTAGACCCTATAGACCCTACTACTGTAGACCCTAATACTGTAGACCCTATAGACCCTACTACTATAGACCCTACTACTGTAGACCCTATAGACCCTACTACTGTAGACCCTACTACTGTAGACCCTGTAGACCCTACTACTGTAGACCCAGTAGACCCTACTACTGTAGACCCTATAGACCCTACTACTGTAGACCCTATAGACCCTACTACTGTAGACCCTATAGACCCTACTACTATAGACCTCTACTGTAGACCCTATAGACCCTACTACTGTAGACCCTACTACTGTAGACCTGTAGACCCTACTACTGTAGACCCTGTAGACCCTACTACTGTAGACCCTATAGACCCTACTACTGTAGACCCTACTACTGTAGACCCTGTAGACCCTACTACTGTAGACCCTACTACTGTAGACCCTGTAGACCCTACTACTGTAGACCCTACTACTGTAGACCCTGTAGACCCTACTACTGTAGACCCTACTACTGTAGACCCTATAGACCCTACTACTGTAGACCCTACTACTGTAGACCCTGTAGACCCTACTACTGTAGACCCTACTACTGTAGACCCTATAGACCCTACTACTGTAGACCCTGTAGACCCTACTACTGTAGACCCTACTACTGTAGACCCTGTAGACCCTACTACTGTAGACCCTGTAGACCCTACTACTGTAGACCATATAGACCCTACTACTGTAGACCATATATACCCTACTACTGTAGACCCTATAGACCCTACTACTATAGACCCTACTACTGTAGACCCTATAGACCCTACTACTGTAGACCCATAGACCCTACTACTGTAGACCCTATAGACCCTACTACTATAGACCCTACACTAGACCCTATAGACCCTACTACTGTAGACCCTATAGACCCTACTACTGTAGACCCTATAGACCCTACTACTGTATACCCTACTACTGTAGACCCTATAGACCCTACTACTGTAGACCCTACTACTATAGACCCTATAGACCCTACTACTGTAGACCCTACTACTGTAGACCCTATAGACCCTACTACTGTAGACCCTACTACTGTAGACCCTACTACTGTAGACCCTACTACTGTAGACCCTACTACTGTAGACCCTACTACTGTAGACCCTACTACTGTAGACCCTATAGACCCTACTACTGTAGACCCTATAGACCCTACTACTGTAGACCCTATAGACCCTACTACTATAGACCCTACTACTGTAGACCATATATACCCTACTACTATAGACCCTACTACTGTAGACCCTATAGACCCTACTACTGTAGACCCTACTACTGTAGACCCTACTACTGTAGACCCTACTACTGTAGACCCTATAGACCCTACTACTGTAGACCCTACTACTGTAGACCCTATAGACCCTACTACTATAGACCCTATAGACCCTACTACTGTAGACCCTACTACTGTAGACCCTACTACTATAGACCCTACCACTGTAGACCCTATAGACCCTACCACTGTAGACCCTACCACTGTAGACCCTATAGACCCTACTACTGTAGACCCTATAGACCCTACTACTGTAGACCATATATACCCTACTACTGTAGACCCTACTACTGTAGACCCTATAGACCCTACTACTGTAGACCCTATAGACCCTACTACTGTAGACCCTATAGACCCTACTACTGTAGACCCTATAGACCCTACTACTGTAGACCCTACTACTGTAGACCCTATAGACCCTACTACTGTAGACCCTATAGACCCTACTACTATAGACCCTACTACTATAGACCCTGTAGACCCTACTACTGTAGACCCTACTACTGTAGACCCTATAGACCCTACTACTGTAGACCCTACTACTGTAGACCCATAGACCCTACTACTGTAGACCCTATAGACCCTACTACTATAGACCCTACTGGTACTACTGTAGACCCTACTACTGTAGACCCTACTACTGTAGACCCTACTACTATAGACCCTACCACTGTAGACCCTATAGACCCTACCACTGTAGACCCTACCACTGTAGACCCTATAGACCCTACTACTGTAGACCCTATAGACCCTACTACTGTAGACCATATATACCCTACTACTGTAGACCCTATAGACCCTACTACTGTAGACCCTACTACTATAGACCCTGTAGACCCTACTACTGTAGACCCTATAGACCCTACTACTGTAGACCCTATAGACCCTACTACTGTAGACCCTATAGACCCTACTACTATAGACCCTATAGACCCTACTACTGTAGACCCTACTACTGTAGACCCTGTAGACCCTACTACTGTAGACCCTATAGACCCTACTACTGTAGACCCTATAGACCCTACTACTATAGACCCTGTAGACCCTACTACTGTAGACCCTATAGACCCTACTACTGTAGACCCTATAGACCCTACTACTGTAGACCCTATAGACCCTACTACTGTAGACCCTATAGACCCTACTACTGTAGACCCTACTACTGTAGACCCTACTACTGTAGACCCTATAGACCCTACTAATGTATACCCTATAGACCCTACTACTGTAGACCCTGTAGACCCTACTACTGTAGACCCTACTACTGTAGACACTATAGACCCTACTACTGTAGACCCTATAGACCCTACTACTGTAGACCCTATAGACCCTACTACTGTAGACCCTACTACTGTAGACCCTACTACTGTAGACCCTATAGACCCTACTAATGTATACCCTACTACTGTAGACCCTACTACTGTAGACCCTATAGACCCTACTACTGTAGACCCTACTACTGTAGACCCTACTACTGTAGACCCTATAGACCCTACTACTGTAGACCCTACTACTGTAGACCCTACTACTGTAGACCCTACTACTGTAGACCCTATAGACCCTACTACTATAGACCCTATAGACCCTACTACTGTAGACCCTATAGACCCTACTACTATAGACCCTACTACTGTAGACCCTATAGACCCTACTACTATAGACCCTACTACTGTAGACCCTATAGACCCTACTACTGTAGACCCTACTACTGTAGACCCTACTACTGTAGACCCTACTACTGTAGACCCTATAGACCCTACTACTATAGACCCTATAGACCCTACTACTGTAGACCCTATAGACCCTACTACTATAGACCCTACTACTGTAGACCCTATAGACCCTACTACTATAGACCCTACTACTGTAGACCCTATAGACCCTACTACTGTAGACCCTATAGACCCTACTACTGTAGACCCTAATACTGTAGACCCTATAGACCCTACTACTATAGACCCTACTACTGTAGACCCTATAGACCCTACTACTGTAGACCCTACTACTGTAGACCCTATAGACCCTACTACTGTAGACCCTGTAGACCCTACTACTGTAGACCCTATAGACCCTACTACTGTAGACCCTATAGACCCTACTACTGTAGACCCTATAGACCCTACTACTATAGACCCTACTACTGTAGACCCTATAGACCCTACTACTGTAGACCCTACTACTGTAGACCCTGTAGACCCTACTACTGTAGACCCTGTAGACCCTACTACTGTAGACCCTATAGACCCTACTACTGTAGACCCTACTACTGTAGACCCTGTAGACCCTACTACTGTAGACCCTGTAGACCCTACTACTATAGACCCTACTACTGTAGACCCTACTACTGTAGACCCTACTACTGTAGACCCTATAGACCCTACTAATGTATACCCTATAGACCCTACTACTGTAGACCCTGTAGACCCTACTACTGTAGACCCTACTACTGTAGACCCTATAGACCCTACTACTGTAGACCCTATAGACCTACTACTGTAGACCCTATAGACCCTACTACTGTAGACCCCTACTGCTGTAGACCCTACTACAGCTGTAGACCCTACTTAAGTATACCCTACTACTGTAGACCCTACTACTGTAGACCCTATAGACCCTACTACTGTAGACCCTACTACTGTAGACCCTGTAGACCCTACTACTGTGGACCCTACTACTGTAGACCCTATAGACCCTACTACTGTAGACCCTACTACTGTAGACCCTGTAGACCCTACTACTGTAGACCCTACTACTGTAGACCCTATAGACCCTACTACTGTAGACCCTGTAGACCCTACTACTGTAGACCCTACTACTGTAGACCCTGTAGACCCTACTACTGTAGACCCTACTACTGTAGACATATAGACCCTACTACTGTAGCACCCTACTACTGTAGACCCTATAGACCCTACTACTATAGACCCTACTACTATAGACCCTACTACTGTAGACCCTATAGACCCTACTACTGTAGACCCTATAGACCCTACTACTGTAGACCCTATAGACCCTACTACTATAGACCCTACTACTGTAGACCCTATAGACCCTACTACTGTAGACCCTACTACTGTAGACCCTATAGACCCTACTACTGTAGACCCTATAGACCCTACTACTGTATACCCTACTACTGTATACCCTACTACTGTAGACCCTATAGACCCTACTACTGTAGACCCTACTACTATAGACCCTATAGACCCTACTACTGTAGACCCTACTACTGTAGACCCTATAGACCCTACTACTGTAGACCCTACTACTGTAGACCCTACTACTGTAGACCCTACTACTGTAGACCCTACTACTGTAGACCCTATAGACCCTACTACTGTAGACCCTATAGACCCTACTACTGTAGACCCTATAGACCCTACTACTATAGACCCTACTACTGTAGACCATATATACCCTACTACTATAGACCCTACTACTGTAGACCCTATAGACCCTACTACTGTAGACCCTACTACTGTAGACCCTACTACTGTAGACCCTACTACTGTAGACCCTACTACTGTAGACCCTATAGACCCTACTACTGTAGACCCTACTACTGTAGACCCTTCAGACCCTACTACTATACACCCTATAGACCCTACTACTGTAGACCTTACTACTGTAGACCCTACTACTGTAGACCCACTACTATAGACCCTACCACTGTAGACCCTATAGACCCTGCACTGTAGACCCTACCACTGTAGACCCTATAGACCCTACTACTGTAGACCCTATAGACCCCACTACTGTGAGACCATATATATCCTACTACTGTAGACCCTACTACTGTAGACCCTATAGACCCTACTACTGTAGACCCTATAGACCCTACTACTGTAGACCCTATAGACCCTACTACTGTAGACCCTACTACTGTAGACCCTATAGACCCTACTACTGTAGACCCTATAGACCCTACTACTATAGACCCTACTACTATAGACCCTGTAGACCCTACTACTGTAGACCCTACTACTGTAGACCCTATAGACCCTACTACTGTAGACCCTACTACTGTAGACCCTATAGACCCTACTACTGTAGACCCTATAGACCCTACTACTGTAGACCCTACTACTGTAGACCCTACTACTGTAGACCCTACTACTGTAGACCCTACTACTGTAGACCCTACTACTATAGACCCTACCACTGTAGACCCTATAGACCCTACCACTGTAGACCCTACCACTGTAGACCCTATAGACCCTACTACTGTAGACCCTATAGACCCTACTACTGTAGACCATATATCCCCTACTGTAGACCTATAGACCCTACTACTGTAGACCCTACTACTATAGACCTGTAGACCCTACTACTGTAGACCCTATAGACCCTACTACTGTAGACCCTATAGACCCTACTACTGTAGACCCTATAGACCCTACTACTATAGACCCTATAGACCCTACTACTGTAGACCCTACTACTGTAGACCCTGTAGACCCTACTACTGTAGACCCTATAGACCCTACTACTGTAGACCCTATAGACCCTACTACTATAGACCCTGTAGACCCTACTACTGTAGACCCTACTACTGTAGACCCTATAGACCCTACTACTGTAGACCCTATAGACCCTACTACTGTAGACCCTATAGACCCTACTACTGTAGACCCTATAGACCCTACTACTGTAGACCCTATAGACCCTACTACTGTAGACCCTACTACTATAGACCCTGTAGACCCTACTACTGTAGACCCTACTACTATAGACCCTACTGCTGTGGACCCTACTACTGTAGACCCTATAGACCCTACTACTGTAGACCCTACCTGGACCCTACTACTGTAGACCCTACTACTGTAGACCCTAGTAGACCCTACTACTGTAGACCCTACTACTGTAGACCCTACTACTGTAGACCCTACTACTGTAGACCCTACTGTAGACCCTACCACTGTAGACCCTACTAGACCCTACTACTGTAGACCCTATAGACCCTACTACTGTAGACCCTACTACTGTAGACCCTATGAGACCCTAACTGTAGACCCTACTACTGTAGACCCTACTACTGTAGACCCTACTACTGTAGACCCTTAGACCCTACTACTGTAGACCTATAGACCCTACTACTGTAGACCCTGCTACTGTGAGCCTGTAGACCCTACTACTGTAGACCCTATAGACCCTACTACTGTAGACCCTATAGACCCTACTACTATAGACCCTACTACTGTAGACCCTACTACTGTAGACCCTACTACTGTAGACCCTACTACTGTAGACCCTACCACTGTAGACCCTATAGACCCTACTACTGTAGACCCTACTACTATAGACCCTACTACTGTAGACCCTACTACTGTAGACCCTACTACTGTAGACCCTACTACTGTAGACCCTATAGACCCTACTACTATAGACCCTACTACTGTAGACCATATAGACCCTACTACTGTAGACCCTACTACTATAGACCCTACCACTGTAGACCCTACCACTGTAGACCCTATAGACCCTACTACTGTAGACCCTATAGACCCTACTACTGTAGACCCTACTACTATAGACCCTACCACTGTAGACCCTACCACTGTAGACCCTATAGACCCTACTACTGTAGACCCTATAGACCCTACTACTGTAGACCCTACTACTGTAGACCCTACTACTGTAGACCCTAGACCACCTGTAGACCCTACTACTGTAGACCCTACTACTGTAGACCCTACTACGTAGACCCTACTACTGTAGACCCTATAGACCCTACTACTGTAGACCCTAGACTAGACCCTACTACTGTAGACCCTACTACTGTAGACCCTACTACTATGACCCATAGACCCTACTACTATAGACCCTACTACTGTAGACCCTACTACTGTAGACCCTATAGACCCTACTACTGTAGACCCTACTACTATAGACCCTACTACTATAGACCCTACTACTGTAGACCCTATAGACCCTACTACTATAGACCCTAATACTGTAGACCCTACTACTATAGACCCTAATACTAGACCCACTATAGACCCTACTACTGTAGACCCTAGACCTACTACTGTAGACCCTATAGACCTACTACTGCAGACCCTATAGACCCTACTACTGTAGACCCTACTACTGTAGACCCTACTACTGTAGACCCTACTACTGTAGACCCTATCTACTACTGTAGACCCTAGACCCTACTACTGGGACCCATAGACCCTACTACTACCGTAGACCCTACTACTGTAGACCCTATAGACCCTACTACTGTAGACCCTACTACTATAGACCCTATAGACCCTACCACTGTAGACCCTATAGACCCTACTACTGTAGACCCTATAGACCCTACTACTATAGACCCTACTACTGTAGACCCTATAGACCCTACTACTGTAGACCCTATAGACCCTACTACTATAGACCCTATAGACCCTACTACTGTAGACCCTATAGACCCTACTACTGTAGACCCTACTACTGTAGACCCTATAGACCCTACTACTGTAGACCCTACTACTGTAGACCCTGTAGACCCTACTACTATAGACCCTACTACTGTAGACCCTATATACCCTACCACTGTAGACCCTATAGACCCTACTACTGTAGACCCTACTACTGTAGACCCTATAGACCCTACTACTATAGACCCTAATACTGTAGACCCTACTACTATAGACCCTAATACTATATACCCTACTACTATAGACCCTAATACTGTAGACCCTATAGACCCTACTACTGTAGACCCTATAGACCCTACTACTGTAGACCCTATAGACCCTACTACTATAGACCCTAATACTGTAGACCCTATAGACCCTACTACTGTAGACCCTATAGACCCTACTACTGTAGACCCTATAGACCCTACTACTGTAGACCCTATAGACCCTACTACTGTAGACCCTACTACTGTAGACCCTATAGACCCTACTACTGTAGACCCTACTACTATAGACCCTATAGACCCTACTACTGTAGACCCTATAGACCCTACTACTGTAGACCCTGTAGACCCTACTACTGTAGACCCTACTACTGTAGACCCTACTACTATAGACCCTAATACTATAGACCCTACTACTATAGACCCTAATACTGTAGACCCTATAGACCCTACTACTGTAGACCCTATAGACCCTACTACTGTAGACCCTATAGACCCTACTACTATAGACCCTAATACTGTAGACCCTATAGACCCTACTACTGTAGACCCTATAGACCCTACCACTGTAGACCCTATAGACCCTACTACTGTAGACCCTATAGACCCTACTACTATAGACCCTACTACTGTAGACCCTATAGACCCTACTACTGTAGACCCTATAGACCCTACTACTATAGACCCTATAGACCCTACTACTGTAGACCCTATAGACCCTACTACTGTAGACCCTATAGACCCTACTACTGTAGACCCTACTACTATAGACCCTACTACTGTAGACCCTACTACTGTAGACCCTATAGACCCTACTACTGTAGACCCTATAGACCCTACTACTGTAGACCCTAATACTATAGACCCTACTACTGTAGACCCTACTACTGTAGACCCTATAGACCCTACTACTGTAGACCCTATAGACCCTACTACTGTAGACCCTATAGACCCTACTACTGTAGACCCTACTACTGTAGACCCTATAGACCCTACTACTGTAGACCCTACTACTATAGACCCTATAGACCCTACCACTGTAGACCCTATAGACCCTACTACTGTAGACCCTATAGACCCTACTACTGTAGACCCTATAGACCCTACTACTATAGACCCTATAGACCCTACTACTGTAGACCCTATAGACCCTACTACTGTAGACCCTACTACTGTAGACCCTACTACTGTAGACCCTATAGACCCTACTACTGTAGACCCTATAGACCCTACCACTGTAGACCCTATAGACCCTACTACTGTAGACCCTATAGACCCTACTACTATAGACCCTACTACTGTAGACCCTATAGACCCTACTACTGTAGACCCTATAGACCCTACTACTGTAGACCCTACTACTGTAGACCCTACCACTGCACCCTACTGCTAACCGCACTACTGTATACCCTATTATATGCCTTTATACCTTACAGCTACAGTGGGGAGAACATATATAACCTGACTATATACAGTGAGGAGAACAAGTATTTGATACACTGCCGATTTTGCAGGTTTTCCTACTTACAAAGCATGTAGAGGTCTGTAATTTTTATCGTAGATACACTTCAACTGTGAGAGACGGAATCTCAAAAAATCCTGAAAATCACATTGTATGATTTTTCATTTGCATTTTATTGCATGACATAAGTATTTGATACATCAGAAAAGCAGAACATAATATTTGGTACAGAAACCTTTGTTTGCAATTACAGAGATCATACGTTTCCTGTAGGTCTTGACCAGGTTTGCACACACTGCAGCAGGGATTTTGGCCCACTCCTCCATACAGACCTTCTCCAGATCCTTCAGGTTTCGGGGCTGTCACTGGGCAATACGGACTTTCAGCTCCCTCCAAAGATGTTCTATTGGGTTCAGGTCTGGAGACTGGCTAGGCCACTCCAGGACCTTGAGATGCTTCTTACGGATCCACTCCTTAGTTGCCCTGGCTGTGTGTTTCGGGTCGTTGTCATGCTGGAAGACCCAGCCACGACCCATCTTTAATGCTCTTACTGAGGGAAGGAGGTTGTTGGCCAAGATCTCGCGATACATGGCCCCATCCATCCTCCTCTCAATACGGTGCAGTCGTCCTGTCCCCTTTGCAGAAAAGCATCCCCAAAGAATGATGTTTCAACCTCCATGCTTCACGTTTGGGATGGTGTACTCATCCTTCTTCCTCCAAACACGGCGAGTGGAGTTTAGACCAAAAACCTCTATTTTTGTCTCATCAGACCACATGACCTTCTCCCATTCCTCCTCTGAATCATCCAGATGGTCATTGGCAAACTTCAGACGGGTCTGGACATGCGCTGGCTTGAGCAGGGGGACCTTGCGTGCGCTGCAGGATTTTAATCCATGACGGCGTAGTGTGTTACTAATGGTTTTCTTTGAGACTGTGGTCCCAGCTCTCTTCAGGTCATTGACCAGGTCCTGCCGTGTAGTTCTGGGCTGATCCCTCACCTTTCTCACGATCATTGATGCCCCACGAGGTGAGATCTTGCATGGAGCCCCAGACCGAGGGTGATTGACCGTCATCTTGAACTTCTTCCATTTTCTAATAATTGCGCCAACAGTTGTTGCCTTCTCACCAAGCTGCTTGCCTATTGTCCTGTAGCCCATCCCTGCCTTGTGCAGGTCTACAATTTTATCCCTGATATCTCTCTGGTCTTGGCCATTGTGGAGAGGTTGGAGTCTGTTTGAGTGTGTTTTGACAGGTGTCTTTTATACAGGTAACGAGTTCAAACAGGTGAAGTTAATACAGGTAATGAGTGGAGAACAGGAGGGCTTCTTAAAGAAAAATGAACAGGTCTGTGAGAGCCGGAATTCTTACTGGTTGGTAGGTGATCAAATACTTATGTCATGCAATAAAATGCAAATGAATTACTTAAAAATCATAAAATGTGATTTTCAGGATTTTTGTTTTAGATTCCGTCTCTCACAGTTGAAGTGTACCTATGATAAACATTACAGACCTCTACATGCTTTGTAAGTAGGAAACACTGCCCACTGTATATATATCCTACTGCTAAACAGTCTATCATACTATTATAAACCTATATAACCCATTACTAACCCTATTCTATTTATAGCAGAGCAAGAGCTGCAGCTCGGGGCCAGTCCACAGAGAAGGAGACTCTGATGACCAACATGGATGAAGGGACGGTCTACGCTGAGTCCTTCAACAACCATCTGTATGACCCCGATCCTGACCAGGTTAGTTAAGGTTAGGGTTAGTTAAGGTTAGGGTATAGCTCAGAGCTTTATAACCAGTGTTTTGGTCTGCCACAGCATTGCCATGCTTTGTTCCCCACCTTGAATATGATAGAATATTTTCAATTAAAGCTTACTTATTTTTGTATACCTGTAGACCCTACTACTGTAGACCCTACCACTGTAGACCCTATAGACCCTACTACTGTAGACCCTACCACTGTAGACCCTACCACTGTAGACCCTATAGACCCTACTACTGTAGACCCTACTACTGTAGACCCTATAGACCCTACTACTATAGACCCTACCACTGTAGACCCTACCACTGTAGACCCTATAGACCCTACTACTGTAGACCCTACTACTGTAGACCCTATAGACCCTACTACTATAGACCCTACCACTGTAGACCCTACCACTGTAGACCCTATAGACCCTACTACTGTAGACCCTATAGACCCTACTACTATAGACCCTATAGACCCTACTACTGTAGACCCTACTACTGTAGACCATATAGACCCTACTACTGTAGACCCTATAGACCCTACCACTGTAGACCCTATAGACCCTACCACTGTAGACCCTATAGACCCTACTACTGTAGACCCTATAGACCCTACTACTGTAGACCCTATAGACCCTACCACTGTAGACCCTATAGACCCTACCACTGTAGACCCTATAGACCCTACTACTGTAGACCCTATAGACCCTACTACTATAGACCCTATAGACCCTACTACTGTAGACCCTACTACTGTAGACCATATAGACCCTACTACTGTAGACCCTATAGACCCTACTACTGTAGACCCTACTACTGTAGACCCTACTACTGTAGACCCTATAGACCCTACTACTGTAGACCCTACTACTGTAGACCCTATAGACCCTACTACTGTAGACCCTACTACTGTAGACCCTATAGACCCTACTACTGTAGACCCTACTACTGTAGACCCTGTAGACCCTACTACTGTAGACCCTACTACTGTAGACCCTGTAGACCCTACTACTGTAGACCCTGTAGACCCTACTACTGTAGACCCTATAGACCCTACTACTGTAGACCCTATAGACCCTACTACTGTAGACCCTATAGACCCTACTACTGTAGACCCTACTACTGTAGACCCTACCTGTAGACCCTACTACTGTAGACCCTATAGACCCTACTACTATAGACCCTACTACTGTAGACCCTGTAGACCCTACTACTGTAGACCCTACTACTGTAGACCCTATAGACCCTACTACTGTAGACCCTACTACTGTAGACCCTACTACTGTAGACCCTACTACTGTAGACCCTATAGACCCTACCACTGTAGACCCTACTACTATAGACCCTGTAGACCCTACTACTGTAGACCCTATAGACCCTACTACTGTAGACCATATATACCCTACTACTGTAGACCCTATAGACCCTACTACTGTAGACCCTACTACTGTAGACCCTACTACTGTAGACCCTATAGACCCTACTACTGTAGACCCTACTACTATAGACCCTATAGACCCTACTACTATAGACCCTACTACTGTAGACCCTGTAGACCCTACTACTGTAGACCCTACTACTGTAGACCCTATAGACCCTACTACTGTAGACCCTACTACTATAGACCCTATAGACCCTACTACTATAGACCCTACTACTGTAGACCCTGTAGACCCTACTACTGTAGACCCTACTACTGTAGACCCTATAGACCCTACTACTGTAGACCCTACTACTGTAGACCCTACTACTGTAGACCCTACTACTGTAGACCCTATAGACCCTACTACTGTAGACCCTATAGACCCTACTACTGTAGACCCTATAGACCCTACCACTGTAGACCCTACCACTGTAGACCCTACTACTGTAGACCCTATAGACCCTACCACTGTAGACCCTACCACTGTAGACCCTACTACTGTAGACCCTATAGACCCTACTACTGTAGACCCTACTACTGTAGACCCTACTACTATATACCCTACTACTGTAGACCCTATAGACCCTACTACTGTAGACCCTATAGACCCTACTACTGTAGACCCTACTACTGTAGACCCTATAGACCCTACTACTGTAGACCCTACTACTGTAGACCCTATAGACCCTACTACTGTAGACCCTACTACTGTAGACCCTATAGACCCTACTACTGTAGACCCTATAGACCCTACTACTGTAGACCCTACTACTGTAGACCCTATAGACCCTACTACTGTATACTATATACCCTACTACTGTAGACCCTATAGACCCTACTACTATAGACCCTACTACTGTAGACCCTATAGACCCTACTACTGTAGACCCAACTACTGTAGACCCTACTACTATAGACCCTACTACTGTATACCCTATAGACCCTACTACTGTAGACCCTACTACTGTAGACCCTATAGACCCTACTACTGTAGACCCTATAGACCCTACTACTGTATACTATATACCCTACTACTGTAGACCCTATAGACCCTACTACTGTAGACCCTATAGACCCTACTACTGTAGACCCTATAGACCCTACTACTGTAGACCCTAAGACCCTACTACTATAGACCCTACTACTGTAGACCCTATAGACCCTACTACTGTAGACCCTATAGACCCTACTACTATAGACCCTAATACTGTAGACCCTATAGACCCTACTACTGTAGACCCTATAGACCCTACTACTGTAGACCCTATAGACCCTACTACTGTAGACACTATGTAGACCCTACTACTGTAGACCCTACTACTGTAGACCCTATAGACCCACTACTGTAGACATAGACCCTACTACTGTAGACCCTACTACTGTAGACCCTACTACTGTAGACCCTACTACTGTAGACCCTATAGACCCTACTACTGTGGACCCTACTACTGTAGACCCTACTACTGTAGACCCTATAGACCCTACTACTGTAGACCCTACTACTGTAGACCCTACTACTGTAGACCCTACTACTGTAGACCCTATAGACCCTACTACTGTAGACCCTACTACTGTAGACCCTACTACTGTAGACCCTACTACTGTAGACCCTACTACTGTAGACCCTATAGACCTGACCTGTAGACCCTACTACTGTAGACCCTACTACTGTAGACCCTACTACTGTAGACCCTACTACTGTAGACCCTATAGACCTACTGTAGACCCTACTACTGTAGACCCTACTACTGTAGACCCTATAGACCCTACTACTGTAGACCCTATAGACCCTACTACTGTAGACCCTATAGACCCTACTACCTATAGACCCTACTACTGGGCCCTATAGACCCTACTACTGTAGACCTATAGACCCTACTACTGTAGACCCTGCAGACCCTACTACTGTAGACCCTACTGCTGTAGACCCTATAGACCCTACTACTGTAGACCCTAGCATGTAGACCCTACTACTGTAGACCCTATAGACCCTACTACTGTAGACCCTACTACTGTAGACCCTACTACTGTAGACCCTATAGACCCTACTACTGTAGACCCTATAGACCCTACTACTGTAGATATAGCTACTGCGGTAGACCCTACTACTGTAGACCCTACTACTGTAGACCCTATAGACCCTACTACTGTAGACCCTACTACTGTAGACCCTACTACTGTAGACCCTACTACTGTAGACCCTATAGACCCTACTACTGTAGACCCTACTACTGTAGACCCTACTACTGTAGACCTATAGACCCTACTACTGTAGACCCTATAGACCCCTACTGTAGACCCTATAGACCCTACTACTGTAGACCCACTACTGTAGACCCTATAGACCCTACTACTGTAGACCCTACTACTGTAGACCCTATAGACCCTACTACTGTAGACCCTATAGACCCTACTACTATAGACCCTACTACTGTAGACCCTATAGACCCTACTACTGTAGACCCTACTACTGTAGACCCTACTACTGTAGACCCTATAGACCCTACTACTGTAGACCCTATAGACCCTACTACTGTAGACCTATAGACCCTACTACTGCAGACCTATAGACCCTACTACTGTAGACCCTACTACTGTAGACCTATAGACCCTACTACTGTAGACCCTATAGACCCTACTACTGTAGACCCTACTACTGTAGACCCTACTACTGTAGACCCTATAGACCCTACTACTGTAGACCCTACTGTAGACCCTACTACTGTAGACCCTACTACTGTAGACCCTATAGACCCTACTACTGTAGACCCTACTACTGTAGACCCTACTACTGTAGACCCTACTACTGTAGACCCTATAGACCCTACTAATGTAGACCCTACGTAGACCCTACTACTGTAGACCCTATAGACCCTACTACTGTAGACCCTACTACTGTAGACCCTATAGACCCTACTACTGTAGACCCTAGCTAGACCCTACTGAGACCCTATAGACCCTACTACTGTAGACCCTATAGACCCTACTACTGTAGACCCTACTACTGTAGACCCTATAGACCCTACTACTGTAGACCCTATAGACCCTACTACTGTAGACCCTACTACTGTAGACCCTACTACTGTAGACCCTATAGACCCTACTACTGTAGACCCTATAGACCCTACTACTGTAGACCCTATAGACCCTACTACTGACCCTATAGACCCTACTACTGTAGACCCTATAGACCCTACTACTATAGACCCTACTACTGTAGACCCTATAGACCCTACTACTATAGACCCTACTACTGTAGACCCTATAGACCCTACTACTGTAGACCCTACTACTGTAGACCCTATAGACCCTACTACTGTAGACCCTACTACTGTAGACCCTACTACTGTAGACCTATAGACCCTACTACTATAGACCCTACTACTGTAGACCCTATAGACCCTACTACTATGAGACCCTACTACTGTAGACCCTATAGACCCTACTACTATAGACCCTACACGTAGACCCTACTGCAGACCCTATAGACCCTACTACTATAGACCCTACTACTGTAGACCCTATGTAGACCCTACTACTGTAGACCCTACCTGTAGACCCTAATGTAGACCCTACTACTGTAGACCCTATAGACCCTACTACTATAGACCCTACTACTGTAGACCCTATAGACCCTACTACTGTAGACCCTACTACTGTAGACCCTATAGACCCTACTACTGTAGACCCTAAGACCCTACTGGGACTGTAGACCCTACTACTGTAGACCCTACTACTGTAGACCCTACTACTGTAGACCCTAAGACCCTACTACTTAGACCCTACTACTGTAGACCCTACTACTGTAGACCCTATAGACCCTACTACTATAGACCCTACTACTGTAGACCCTACTACTGTAGACCCTACTACTGTAGACCCTATAGACCCTACTACTGTAGACCCTATAGACCCTACTACTGTAGACCCTATAGACCCTACTACTGTAGACCCTACTACTGTAGACCCTACTACTGTAGACCCTACTACTGTAGACCCTATATACCCTACTACTGTAGACCCTACTACTGTAGACCCTACTACTATAGACCCTACTACTGTAGACCCTATAGACCCTACTATTGTAGACCCTATAGACCCTACTACTATAGACCCTACTACTGTAGACCCTATAGACCCTACTAATGTATACCCTACTACTGTAGACCCTACTACTGTAGACCCTACTACTGTAGACCCTATAGACCCTACTACTATAGACCCTATAGACCCTACTACTGTAGACCCTACTACTATAGACCCTACTACTGTATACCCTATAGACCCTACTACTGTAGACCCTACTACTGTAGACCCTATAGACCCTACTACTGTAGACCCTATAGACCCTACTACTGTAGACCCTACTACTGTAGACCCTATAGACCCTACTACTGTATACTATATACCCTACTACTGTAGACCCTATAGACCCTACTACTGTAGACCCTATAGACCCTACTACTGTAGACCCTATAGACCCTACTACTGTAGACCCTATAGACCCTACTACTATAGACCCTACTACTGTAGACCCTATAGACCCTACTACTGTAGACCCTATAGACCCTACTACTGTAGACCCTAATACTGTAGACCCTATAGACCCTACTACTGTAGACCCTATAGACCCTACTACTGTAGACCCTATAGACCCACTACTGTAGACCCACTACTGTAGACCCTACTACTGTAGACCCTACTACTGTAGACCCACTACTGTAGACCCTATAGACCCTACTACTGTGACACTGAGACCCTACTACTGTAGACCCTACTACTGTAGACCCTATAGACCCTACCACTGTAGACCCTACTACTGTAGACCCTACTACTGTATACCCTACTACTGTAGACCCTATAGACCCTACTATTGTAGACCCTACTACTGTAGACCCTATAGACCCTACTACTGTAGACCCTATAGACCCTACTACTGTAGACCCTACTACTGTAGACCCTATAGACCCTACTACTGTAGACCCTGTAGACCCTACTACTGTAGACCCTACTACTGTAGACCCTACTACTATAGACCCTACTACTGTAGACCCTATAGACCCTACTAATGTATACCCTACTACTGTAGACCCTACTACTGTAGACCCTATAGACCCTACTACTGTAGACCCTACTACTGTAGACCCTATAGACCCTACTACTGTAGACCCTATAGACCCTACTACTATAGACCCTACTTCTATAGACCCTATAGACCCTACTACTATAGACCCTACTACTGTAGACCCTATAGACCCTACTACTGTAGACCCTATAGACCCTACTACTGTAGACCCTAATACTGTAGACCCTATAGACCCTACTACTGTAGACCCTATAGACCCTACTACTGTAGACCCTATAGACCCTACTACTGTAGACCCTACTACTGTAGACCCTACTACTGTAGACCCTACTACTGTAGACCCTATAGACCCTACTACTGTAGACCCTACTACTGTAGACCCTACTACTGTAGACCCTATAGACCCTACCACTGTAGACCCTACTACTGTAGACCCTACCACTGTAGACCCTACTACTGTAGACCATATATACCCTACTACTGTAGACCCTACTACTGTAGACCCTATAAACTGTAGACCCTGGACCCTACTACTGTAGACCCTATAGACCCTACTACTGTAGACCCTATAGACCCTACTACTATAGACCCTACTACTGTAGACCCTATAGACCCTACTAATGTATACCCTACTACTGTAGACCCTACTACTGTAGACCCTATAGACCCTACTACTGTAGACCCTACTACTGTAGACCCTACTACTGTAGACCCTATAGACCCTACTAATGTATACCCTACTACTGTAGACCCTACTACTGTAGACCCTATAGACCCTACTACTGTAGACCCTACTACTGTAGACCCTACTACTGTAGACCCTATAGACCCTACTACTGTAGACCCTACTACTGTAGACCCTACTACTGTAGACCCTATAGACCCTACTACTATAGACCCTATAGACCCTACTACTGTAGACCCTATAGACCCTACTACTATAGACCCTACTACTGTAGACCCTATAGACCCTACTACTGTAGACCCTACTACTGTAGACCCTATAGACCCTACTACTGTAGACCCTACTACTGTAGACCCTATAGACCCTACTACTGTAGACCCTACTACTGTAGACCCTACTACTGTAGACCCTATAGACCCTACTACTATAGACCCTATAGACCCTACTACTGTAGACCCTATAGACCCTACTACTATAGACCCTACTACTGTAGACCCTATAGACCCTACTACTATAGACCCTACTACTGTAGACCCTATAGACCCTACTACTGTAGACCCTGTAGACCCTACTACTGTAGACCCTACTACTGTAGACCCTACTACTGTAGACCCTACTACTGTAGACCCTATAGACCCTACTACTATAGACCCTACTACTGTAGACCCTACTACTGTAGACCCTACTACTGTAGACCCTACTACTGTAGACCCTACCACTGTAGACCCTACTACTGTAGACCATATAGACCCTACTACTATAGACCCTACTACTGTAGACCCTATAGACCCTACTACTGTAGACCCTATAGACCCTACTACTGTAGACCCTATAGACCCTACTACTGTAGACCCTATAGACCCTACTACTATAGACCCTACTACTGTAGACCCTATAGACCCTACTAATGTATACCCTACTACTGTAGACCCTACTACTGTAGACCCTATAGACCCTACTACTGTAGACCCTACTACTGTAGACCCTACTACTGTAGACCCTATAGACCCTACTACTATAGACCCTATAGACCCTACTACTGTAGACCCTATAGACCCTACTACTATAGACCCTACTACTGTAGACCCTATAGACCCTACTACTATATACCCTACTACTGTAGACCCTATAGACCCTACTACTGTAGACCCTATAGACCCTACTACTGTAGACCCTAATACTGTAGACCCTATAGACCCTACTACTGTAGACCCTATAGACCCTACTACTATAGACCCTACTACTGTAGACCCTATAGACCCTACTACTGTAGACCCTGTAGACCCTACTACTGTAGACCCTACTACTGTAGACCCTATAGACCCTACTACTATAGACCCTACTACTGTAGACCCTAATACTGTAGACCCTATAGACCCTACTACTGTAGACCCTATAGACCCTACTACTGTAGACCCTACTACTGTAGACCCTACTACTATAGACCCTACTACTGTAGACCCTATAGACCCTACTACTGTAGACCCTACTACTGTAGACCCTACTACTGTAGACCCTACTACTGTAGACCCTATAGACCCTACTACTATAGACCCTATAGACCCTACTACTGTAGACCCTATAGACCCTACTACTGTAGACCCTATAGACCCTACCACTGTAGACCCTACTACTATAGACCCTACTACTGTAGACCCTGTAGACCCTACTACTGTAGACCCTATAGACCCTACCACTGTAGACCCTATAGACCCTACTACTGTAGACCCTACTACTGTAGACCCTACTACTGTAGACCCTATAGACCCTACTACTATAGACCCTACTACTGTAGACCCTATAGACCCTACTACTGTAGACCCTACTACTATATACCCTACTACTGTAGACCCTACCACTGTATACCCTACTTAGCTTACTTCTTTTTGTTTAGGTATTGATGTCTTCTGCTGATGGGACACCTCAACGTCTGTAAATGTTGTCTTTCCTCCTCGCTGAAATAAAGAATGTAGTCTAGGATGTTAAACCTGATGGTGTGTTTTATTTTCTCAGACAAACATCACATGTAGCTGAACATCATAGCCCTATAGACCAGTTCCTGGTCATAAACCTGTTATGATATGGGTGTTGGTTTAGTGTGAGGCACATAGATGGACAATGAATCAGCGGCACCAACTGGTGGTGGTCTCCAAAGAGGTGACTGTTTAAATATAGGTAGTACTGTCCGGGCGCCCTGGTTAGTGGACGGAGAATGACCAGCAGGAGACAGACGCACAGTTCACATGTTCATTACCACACCACACAGACAGGCACACACATGGCATTGAAACAGGATGTAATATATTCCCGTTTCTGTTTTCAGTAAAGGCTAATAGCAATATATCATGTAGCCAGGCTTACGGTGATGATAATGACTGATGCATTACACCAAGGACTGCATACTGTGTCCAGAGGAAGATCAGGGACTGTTCAGGGAATGCTCCAAACCACTGCCAAGATGTGGTGGCTTTTCGTGAGCTTTTTAGCAGCATGACAATGTAAAAAAAAATAAAACGCCATTTATTTAATCTTTAACTGCAGTGGGCTGAATCAGGGTCACACAGAGCGTTTCTTGGTAGTCTTAAACAAATCTACTTTGAAACAAAAGTATACACTTGTTACACGCTCCTCTCGGAAGAGGGAACGCAACACCCTGCTACAACTCAACTCTCCGTGGTGTGAAAGAGGTATGGGACTGTAGGCGTGAGTAAGGATGACAAAAGGCAGAGAATACCGTTAACAGGGAATTTATTCCTTCGCACGGTAAGTTTGGGGAAAAGGGGCTGGACGGAACCAAAGCAAAGAAAGTAAATATCAAAGCCCCCTCTCCTACCTTACCTGCCTACCCACTGCTTACTGAACTAGCACCACCTGGTGCACTAACCAAAATACAGGGGATGGTCCGCCCAGGTCTTTCCTAGTGTGCATAGACAGTCAACTTCTACGGGTAATGTATGCCCGCAGGCCTCTTGCCTAAGCACTCCCTAGGTGCCTTCCCCTTCCCCCCCTTGGGAACAAATGAAACAGAATAACACAAACTGGTTCACAACAAAACCTGAGAAAAAAAAGTCAGGACATTAAAGAAACTCTCTGAGCAACAAACTAACACAAAACATTACAATCAGCTCTCACAGCAACAACTACACAGTACATACCAAATGTCTTAGCAACAACCAACATGCTATAACTCTCAGCCATTAGCCCGCTCTCTAATCTCTGGTTCCCCCCTTCTGAGCAACAGAACTGGGGCTTATATAGCTTCAGAAGGAGTTGGTAATTGGAGACAGCTGCGTCCTGACGAGGGCGCGGGGTTAGCTCTCCAATCATCAATGTTCATTGACCAATCAGCTGCTTGTTGGGGAATTTCAGGTACCCATTTCCTGAAATACATACATGACAATACACAAACCACAACACAGAAACTGGGGAACGTAACACGCCCACCACTAAAAATGCAAACATACAGTTTGCAATAACAAAAACCAACGCATCCCCAGTTATTAAACCCGTGATAGGGCGTCTGCAACCACATTTGCAGAGCCCTTCACATAGGCTATCTGTACATTATATCCTTGTACAATCAGAGCCCACTGCATAAGGCGACGGTTCTGATTGTACATTTGCTTTAAGAACACCAACGGGTTATGGTCCGTGAAGACCATAACAGGCAAGGCACTGGAGCCCACATATACCTCAAATAACTGTAAGGCTAGCAATAAAGCCAGCGTCTCCTGTTCAATTGTGGAGTACCTTGACTGACACGAGTTGAACTTACGGGAGAAGAAACTGACGGGTCGATCCACTCAATCTTCATCTTCCTGCAAGAGAACCGCACCCACCCCCACTACTAGCGTCTACCTCCAACTTAAAAGGTTTGTCAAAGTTGGGGGCGGCAAGCACTGGGGCACTACAAAGTTACAGTCAAAGCATAGTTACAGTCCTGGGACCACATAAATGGTACCTTAGGACTAAGCAGAGATGTAAGGGGAGCTACTACCGTTGAGAAATTCTTACAGAATGTTCGATAGTACCCTACCATCCTCAGGAATCTGCGCAACTGGCAACAATTGCTTCCACTTTGCCGGTTACTGGGCGCACTTGGTTTTGCCAGTTACTGGGCGCACTTGGCCTTGGTTTCTCAAATGACTGCCTCGCCTGGTTCACCAACTACTTCTCAGATAGAGTTCAGTGTGTCAAATCGGAGGGCCTGTTGTCTGGACCTATGGCAGTCTCTATGGGGGTGCCACAGGGTTCAATTCTTGGGCCGACACTTTTCTCAGTGTATATCAATGATGTCGCTCTTGCTGCTGGTGACTCTCAGATCCACCTCTACGCAGACGACACCATTTTGTATACATCTGGCCCTTCATTGGACACTGTGTTAACAAACCTCCAAACGAGCTTCAATGCCATACAACACTCCTTCAGTAGCCTCCAACTGCTCTTAAACACTAGTAAAACTAAATGCATGCTTTTCAATCGAACGCTGCAGGCACCCGCCCACCCGACTAGAATCACCACTCTTGACGGGTCTGACCTAGAGTATGTGGACAACTACAAATACCTAGGTGTCTTGCTAGACTGTAAACTCTCCTTCCAGACTCACATAAAGAATCTCCAATCCAAAGTTAAATCTAGAATCGGCTTCCTATTTCGCAACAAAGCCTCCTTCACTCATGCTGCCAAACATGCCCTCGTAAAACTGACTATCCTACCGATCCTTGACTTCGGCGATGTCATTTACAAAATAGCCTCCAACACTCTACTCAGCAAATTGGATGTAGTCTATCACAGTGCCATCCGTTTTGTCTCCAAAGCCCCATACGCTACCCACCACTGTGACCTGTACGCTCTTGTTGGCTGGTCCTCACTACATGTTCGTCGTCAAACCCACTGGCTCCAGGCCATCTATAAATCACTGCTAGGCAAATCCCCGCCTTATCTTAGCTCATTGGTCACCATAGCAGCACCCACCCGTAGTCTGCGCTCCAGCAGGTATATCTCACTGGTCATTCCCAAAGCCAACACCTCCTTTGGCCGACATTCCTTCCAGTTCTCTGCTGCCAATGACTGGAACGAATTGCAAAAATGTCTGAAGCTGGAGACTCTTATCTCCCTCACTAACTTTAAGCATCAGTTGTCAGAGCACCTTACCGATCACTGCACCTGTACACAGCCCATCTGAAATTAGCCCACCCAACTACCTCATCCCTATATTGTTATTTATTTTGCTCTTTTGCACCCCAGTATCTCTATTTGCACATAATCTCTTGCACATCTAGCATTCCAGTGTTAATACTATTGTAATTATTTTGCACTATAGCCTATTTATTGCCTTACCTCCATAACTTGCTACATTTGTACACACTGTATATATATTTTCTGTTGTATTTTTGACTTTATGTTTTTTACCTCATATGTAACTCTGTTGTTTTTATCGCACTGCTTTGCTTTATCTTGGCCAGGTCGCAGTTGTAAATGAGAACTTGTTCTCAACTGGCATACCTGGTTAAATAAAGGTGAAATAAAAAATAAACTTGACCTCGTCCCACTTGTTTCCCTAAGTAAGTCACAGTAGCCTTCCCAAACTCACACTTGGCCAAATTGAGGGTTAAAGAAGCATTCTCCAACCGCTGAAACACACTTCAAGGTGGCGAGATGATCAGACCAAGTAAACTAATGAATCACCATATCATCAAGGTAAGCAGTACAATTTGGCACATCGACGAACACAATGTTAACTAGCCGCTGAAAGGTAGCAGGTGCATTACACATTCCAAAGGGCATCACAGTGTTAGGGTTAGGGGTACGAAGTTATCTGGCGTAACGAAAGCCGAGATGTTAGAAGCTCGAGAGGTCAGAGGCACCTGCCAATAACCTTTTAGCAAATCTAACTTGCTAACATAAGCAGCAGAGCCAATTCTATCAATGCAGTCTTCTAAGCGAGGTAGAGGAAAATAATCAGACTTTGTAACGGCATTTACTCGACGATAGTCCGTACATAAGCGAGACGTACCGTCAGGCTTAGGAACAAGAATACACGGAGAACTCCAGGAGCTGTTACTGGGTTTTGCCATGTCATTCTGTAATAAATAAGCTACTTCACTTTTCATTACCTCCCTTTTCTTTGCATTAACCCGGTACGGATGCTGACTTATAGGAGCCGCGTTCCCCACATCCACGTCATGTTCCAAGATGGATGTCCTGAAACACATTGAGAAAACTGTTAATCAATAGGATAAGATGCTTAGTTTGCTCGTTATCCAAATGTTCCATTTGAGAGGGTAACTTTTTGAACATCTCTGAATTACATAAGCGTTCACACTGCTGTAACGTATGGCGTAACTCCAACCCGTCCTCCTTATCCTCCTCTAGGTCCAAGCCAGGCTTCAGCACAACCGCAGCCACACTGGAGACGGCGGCCTGGACCGGCTTACCTGAGGAACTGTTTGGAGAATCACGCACATAATATGCTTTCAGCATGTGAACATGACACACTCGGGAAGAACGCCTCCGATCTGGGGTCTATATTACATAATTGGTGTCACTGAGTTTCTTTTCCACAAGATATGGTCCAGAAAAACGTGCTGACAGAGATGAGCCAGGGATTGGCTCTTGATGACACTTGAAACCCCACCTCTTTAAGGAATACCTGGGATAGGATAAAGTAATCCTTCTACCCCCCCTTACCCCACCCCAAAAAAAAAAAAAAAAAAACGTATTGTAAAGTGGTTATCCCACTGGCTATAAGGTGAATGCACCAATTTGTAAGTCACTCCGGATAAGAGCGTCTGCTAAATGACGTAAATGTAATTGGCAACAAAACTAAAACTTGATCCCCTGGTGCAAAAGAACGACCAACAGCCTTTTTGTCATAATGCAACATCATGCGTTTTTGAGTAGAGGAGAGAGACTTTTGGGCTAACGCACATGCAGCGTGCAGTCTCTCCCGCATCTTACTGACATAATCCAACACATTTTTAGGGGCACTACTGGGTGTAGGAGATAAGATATGCTCCTTCAACCCTTTCAGCGGACCCCGTGGGGTGTGTCCAAACACAAGCAGGGCTGAACCCTAAGGACTCTTGTATTGCTTCCCTACTAGCAAATGGGACAAAGGGCACCCCCTCATCCCAATCGGTACTGGTATCCATGCAATACTTGCGTAGCATTGCCTTTAGCGTCTGATGCCAGCATTCGAGAGCCCCTTGACTCTCAGGATGATACGGACTGGAGACCTGATGGGGAAATACACAGCGTCTTCAACACATTAGAGAACAGCTTTTACATAAAATTGGATCCCTGATAAGTTTGGATTACTTTAGGGAGTCCAAACGTAGAGAATAACTTTACTAGTACCTTCACGACAGTCTTAGCCGTTATTGTACGGAGAGGAATAGCCTCTGGGTATCGAGTAGCACTGCACATTATTGTTAGTAAGAACTGGTTACCTGACCTGGTTTTCGGCAACGGACCTACACAATCAATTATCACTTTTTCAAACGGTTCCCCCACCACAGGAATCGGGCAGAGCGGCGCACGAGGAACTGTTTGATTCGCTTTCCCAGTGAGTTGACATACGTGACATGTTTTACAAAATTGGACGTCGTTAGACTTCCAACCTGGCCCCCAAAAAATTTTGAAGGACTCGGTTATAAGTCTTCGTGATCCCCAAGTGTCCGGACCAAGCCTGGTCATGGGCGAGTGACAGCACCTGCTGTCGGAACGGTGTAGGAACAACCACTTGACACACTTCACTCCAGTTACTAACGGTGTCATGAGCTGCCCATTTACGCATCAAAACTCCTGCTTCCATAAAGTAGGCAGTCTCCTTAGTTTTAGCTTCCTCAATGGACATTACCGAAGTAAAACACTTGCGAAGACTGGTCTCTTTTGACATTCAATCACCTTCTCAGGGGTGACAGACAAAATAATGTCATGTAATTGGGGCGCGATTTCACTTTCCCCTGCCTTAGTTTTTACGGGGGTAAAAACTGTCAGCATAGCAGAAGGAATACTCGGTGCACTGTCTTCTACCTCAACCTTCTCAAAAATGGAACTAGCCAAATCCACCACATCTCCTAGCTTGCGAGATTGTGCCCTCGTTAACACACAAGCTGGAAAAACGTGGAAATGCTTGAACCAGTTTATCATCTGCAATTCTGATTTCTGGGTTGTCTACTACCTCTAACACAGGGGTGACGTTACCACCAGCAATATCATTCCCTAGTAACAATGTAACTCCTTTTACTGGCAGTGTAGACACTACACCAATACGGAAACATCCGGATACCAAGTCTGACACTAAGTGGACCCAGTGTAATGGTACAGGTACTGTTTTTGTCTCGATCCCTTTTAATATGACATGCAAGCCACAATACGTTTCAGGAGACCAGGGTAAAGCATCAGTAACCATTACTGACTGCGCCGCCCCGGTGTCTCGTAAGATTTCATCAGCCATCAGCCAAGATCAGCCAATTTTGTTCCAGCTTTACTCAAACAGACACTCAACAAATCAGGCAAGGGGAATACAGATGGAGAGCCTGGGTTCATATCACAGTAAAGGGGCTGTACAGATACCTCTGGTTTTTATTGGCATGAAAAGGGGGAGCTCTGGTCAGGGACACAGCTATGGCGAGTAGCATTACTTCTCTTCTTAAAGGGGAGCTCTGGTCACTTCTCTTCTTAAAGGGGAGCTCTGGTCACTTCTCTTCTTAAAGGGGAGCTCTGGTCACTTCTCTTCTTAAAGGGGAGCTCTGGTCACTTCTCTTCTTAAAGGGGAGCTCTGGTCACTTCTCTTCTTAAAGGGGAGCTCTGGTCAGGGATACAGTTGTGGTGAGTAGCAGAACTTCTCTTAAAGGGGAGCTCTGGTCAGGGACACAGCTGTGGTGAGTAGCAGAACTTCTCTTCTTAAAGGGGAGCTCTGGTCAGGGACACAGCTGTGGTGAGTAGCAGAACTTCTCTTCTTAAAGGGGAGCTCTGGTCAGGGACACAGCTGTGGTGAGTAGCAGAACTTCTCTTCTTAAAGGGGAGCTCTGGTCAGGGACACAGCTGTGGTGAGTAGCAGTACTTCTCTTCTTAAAGGGGAGCTCTGGTCAGGGACACAGCTGTGGTGAGTAGCAGTACTTCTTAAAGGGGAGCTCTGGTCAGGGACACAGCTGTGGTGAGTAGTAGTACTTCTCTTCTTAAAGGGGAGCTCTGGTCAGGGACACAGCTGTGGTGAGTAGCAGTACTTAAAGGGGAGCTCTGGTCAGGGACACAGCTGTGGTGAGTAGTAGTACTTCTCTTCTTAAAGGGGAGCTCTGGTCAGGGACACAGCTGTGGTGAGTAGCAGTACTTCTCTTCTTAAAGGGGAGCTCTGGTCAGGGACACAGCTGTGGTGAGTAGCAGTACTTCTTAAAGGGGGAGCTCTGGTCAGGGACACAGCTGTGGTGAGTAGTAGTACTTCTCTTCTTAAAGGGGAGCTCTGGTCAGGGACACAGCTGTGGTGAGTAGCAGTACTTAAAGGGGGAGCTCTGGTCAGGGACACAGCTGTGGTGAGTAGTAGTACTTCTCTTCTTAAAGGGGAGCTCTGGTCAGGGACACAGCTGTGGTGAGTAGCAGTACTTCTCTTCTTAAAGGGGAGCTCTGGTCAGGGACACAGCTGTGGTGAGTAGTAGTACTTCTCTTCTTAAAGGGGAGCTCTGGTCAGGGACACAGCTGTGGTGAGTAGCAGTACTTCTCTTCTTAAAGGGGAGCTCTGGTCAGGGACACAGCTGTGGTGAGTAGCAGTACTTCTTAAAGGGGAGCTCTGGTCAGGGTCACAGCTGTGGTGAGTAGTAGTACTTCTCTTCTTAAAGGGGAGCTCTGGTCAGGGACACAGCTGTGGTGAGGAGCAGTACTTCTCTTAAAGGGGAGCTCTGGTCAGGGACACAGCTGTGGTGAGTAGCAGAACTTCTCTTCTTAAAGGGGAGCTCTGGTCAGGGACACAGCTGTGGTGAGTAGCAGTACTTCTTAAAGGGGAGCTCTGGTCAGGGACACAGCTGTGGTGAGTAGTAGTACTTCTCTTCTTAAAGGGGGAGCTCTGGTCAGGGACACAGCTGTGGTGAGTAGTAGTACTTCTCTTCTTAAAGGGGAGCTCTGGTCAGGGACACAGCTGTGGTGAGTAGCAGTACTTCTCTTCTTAAAGGGGAGCTCTGGTCAGGGACACAGCTGTGGTGAGTAGCAGTACTTCTTAAAGGGGAGCTCTGGTCAGGGACACAGCTGTGGTGAGTAGTAGTACTTCTCTTCTTAAAGGGGAGCTCTGGTCAGGGACACAGCTGTGGTGAGTAGTAGTACTTCTCTTCTTAAAGGGGAGCTCTGGTCAGGGACACAGCTGTGGTGAGTAGCAGTACTTCTTAAAGGGGAGCTCTGGTCAGGGACACAGCTGTGGTGAGTAGCAGTACTTCTCTTCTTAAAGGGGAGCTCTGGTCAGGGACACAGCTGTGGTGAGTAGTAGTACTTCTCTTCTTAAAGGGGAGCTCTGGTCAGGGACACAGCTGTGGTGAGTAGCAGTACTTCTCTTCTTAAAGGGGAGCTCTGGTCAGGGACACAGCTGTGGTGAGTAGCAGTACTTCTTAAAGGGGAGCTCTGGTCAGGGACACAGCTGTGGTGAGTAGCAGTACTTCTCTTCTTAAAGGGGAGCTCTGGTCAGGGACACAGCTGTGGTGAGTAGTAGTACTTCTCTTCTTAAAGGGGAGCTCTGGTCAGGGACACAGCTGTGGTGAGTAGCAGTACTTCTCTTCTTAAAGGGGAGCTCTGGTCAGGGACACAGCTGTGGTGAGTAGTAGTAATTCTCTTCTTAAAGGGGAGCTCTGGTCAGGGACACAGCTGTGGTGAGTAGCAGTACTTCTTCTCTTAAAGGGGAGCTCTGGTCAGGGACACAGCTGTGGTGAGTAGTAGTACTTCTCTTCTTAAAGGGGAGCTCTGGTCAGGGACACAGCTGTGGTGAGTAGTAGTAATTCTCTTCTTAAAGGGGAGCTCTGGTCAGGGACACAGCTGTGGTGAGTAGCAGTACTTCTCCTCTTTGTCATCCAGGAGAGAGGTTGCATCAGAGGTTCTTTCCTGAAAGGTGAAATAAATACAATTGTGTAAATGTCTAGTAGTTAGGTCTAGATTTTTTTTAAGCCCTAGACAGCCTAAATACACTATAAACATGGTCGCTGTGGGACCACAATTGCTTTGCAGCATGTTCAGGATTTGCGAGTCAGTATTCCATTTTGAATAAACTGGATATCCTAAATAGTGGCGTTTGCATTGGTTGAAAAATAGGCTATACAGCACTAACTCAGCCAGCCAGGAGAACCTGTAGGTGAGGTAACCTAACCCTAACCCTAACCCTAACCTGTAGGTGAGGTAACCTAACCCTAACCCTAACCTGTAGGTGAGGTAACCTAACCCTAACCCTAACCCTAACCTGTAGGTGAGGATGGGGGTGAGTGAATGACCAACTGGGATATGCTTAACACCCCGGCCATCCTACAATCCAAACTACATGCCTTCAATCTCACACAAATTATCAACGAACCTACCAGGTACAACCCTAAATCCGTAAACATGGGCACCCTCATAGATATCATCCTGACTAACTTACCCTCTAAATACACCTCCGCTCTCTTCAACCAGGATCTCAGCGATCACTGCCTTATTGCCTGCGTCCGTAATGGGTCTGAGGTCAAACGACCACCCCTCATCACTGTCAAACGCTCCCTAAAACACTTTAGCGAGCAGGCCTTCCTAATTGACCTGGCCCGGGTATCCTGGATGGATATAGATCTCATTCCGTCAGTAGAGGATGCCTGGTTGTTCTTTAAAAGTAATTTCCTCTCAATCTTAAATAAACATGCCCCTTTCAAAAAATACAGAACTAAGAACAGATATAGCCCCTGGTTCTCCTCAGACTTGACTGCCCTTGACCAGCACAAAAACATCCTGTGGTGTACTGCATTAGCATCGAATAGCCCCCGTGATATGCAACTTTTCAGGGAAGTTAGGAACCAATATACACAAGCAGTTGGGAAAGCAAAGGCTAGATTTTTTAAACAGAAATTTGCATCCTGTAGCACTAACTCCAAAAAGTTTTGGGACACTAAAGTCCATGGAGAATAAGAGCACCTCCTCCCAGCTGCCCACTGCACTGAGGCTAGGAAACACTATCACCACCGATAAATCTACAATAATCGAGAATTTTGCTACGGCTGGCCATGCGTTCCACCTGGCTACCACTACCTCGGCCTCCAGCTCTGCACCCTCCGCTGTAACTTGCCCATGCCCCCCCTGCTTCTCCATCACACAAATTCAGACAGCTGATGTTCTGAAAGAGCTGCAAAATCTGGACCCCTACAAATCATCTGGGCTAGACAATCTGGACCCTTTCGTTCTCAAATTAGCTGCCGAAATTGTCGCAACCCCTATTTCTAGCCTGTTCAACCTTTCTTTCGAAATGTCTGAGATCCCCAGAGATTGGAAAGCTGCCGCGGTCATCCCCCTTTTCAAAGGGGGTGACACTCTAGATCCAAACTGTTACAGACCTATATCCAGCCTTTCGAAAGTATTTGAAAGCCAAGGTAACAAACAGATCACTGACCATTTCGAATCCCACCGTACCTTCTCCGCTATGCAATCTGGTTTCCGAGCTGGCCATGGGTGCACCTCAGCCATGCTCAAGGTCCTGAACGATATTATAACCGCGATCGATAATAGACAGTACTCTGCAGCCGTCTTCATCGACCTGGCCAAGGCTTTCGACTCTGTCAACCACCACATTCTTATTGGCAGACTAAATAGCTTTGGTTTCTCAAGTGACTGCCACGCCTGGTTCACCAACTCCTTCTCAGATAGAGTTCAATGTGTCAAATCGGAGGGCCTGTTGTCTGGACCAATGGCAGTCTCTATGGGGGTGCCACAGGGTTCAATTCTTGGGCCGACTCTTTTCTCTGTGTATATCAATGATGTTGCTGTTGCTGCTGGTGACTCTCAGATCCACTTCTACGCAGATGACACCATTTTGTATACATCTGGCCCTTCATTGGACACTGTGTTAGCAAACGTCCAAACGAGCTTCAATGCCATACAACACTCCTTCAGTAGCCTCCAACTGCTCTTAAACACTAGTAAAACTAAATGCATGCTCTACAATCGAACGCTGCTGGCACCCGCCCACCCGACTAGAATCACTACTCTCAACGGGTCTGACCTAGAGTATGTGGACAACTACAAATACCTAGGTGTCTGGTTAGACTGTAAACACTCCTTCCAGACTCACGTTAAGCATCTCCAATCCAAAGTTACATCTTAAATTGCCTCCTTCACTCATGCTGCCGAACATGCCCTCTTAAAACTGACTATCCTACTGATCCTTGACTTCAGCGATGTCATTTACAAAATAGCCTCCAACACTACTCAGCAAATTGGATGTAGTCTATCACAGTGCCATCCGTTTTGTCACCAAAGCCCCATATACTACCCACCATTGTGACCTGTACACTCTTGTTGGCTGGTCCTCACTACATATTCGTCGCCAAATCCACTGGCTCCAGGCCATCTATAAATCACTGCTAGGCAAATCCCCGCCTTATCTTAGCTCATTGGTCACCATAGCAACACCCATCCGTAGTATGCGCTCCAGCAGGTATATCTCACTGGTCATCCCCAAAGCCAACACCTCCTTTGGCCGCCATTCCTTCCAGTTCTCTGCTGCCAATGACTGGAACGAACTGCAGAAATCTCTGAAGCTGGAGACTCTTATCTCCCTCACTAACTTTAAGCATCAGTTGTCAGAGCAGCTTACCGATCACTGCACCTGTACACAGCCCATCTGAAATTAGCCCACCCAACTACCTCATCCCCATATTGTTATTTATTTAGCTAATTTGCACCCCAGTATCTCAATTTGCACATAATCTCTTGCACATCTATCATTCCAGTGTTAATACTAATTGTAATTATCTTGCACTATGGCCTATTTATTGCCTTACCTCCATAACTTGCTACATTTGCACACACTGTATATATATATTCTGTTGTATTTTTGACTTTATGTTTTGTTTTACCCCATATGTAACTCTGTGTTGTTGTTTTTATCGCACTGCTTTGCTTTATCTTGGCCAGGTCGCAGTTGTAAATGAGAACTTGTTCTCAACTGGCTTACCTGGTTAAATAAAGGTGAAATATTTTTTTTTTTAAATAAACTGTTTCATCCAGGAGAGAGGCACACACCACCCACGTGGAGTTCCAGGTCTCAGGCAGCCTCTGGAACTGCCGTTCTGCTGCCAACAAGGCAGAGTTCATCTCAGCCTATGATACCCTCCAGTCCCTCGACTTCTTGGCGCTGACGGAAACATGGATTACCACTGAAAACACTGCTACTCCTACTGCTCTCTCCTCGTCTGACCATGTGTTCTCGCATACCCAGAGAGCATCTGGTCAGCGGGGTGGTGGCACAGGAATCCTCATCTCTCTCAAGTGGACATTCTCAAATTTTCCACTGACCCATCTGTCTATCTCCTCATTTGAATTCCATGCCGTCACAGTCACTAGCCCATTTAAGCTTAATATCCTTGTCATCTATCGCCCTCCAGGTTCCCTTGGAGAGTTATCAATGAGCTTGACGCCTTGATAAGTTCCTTTCCTGAGGATGGCTCACCCCTCACAGTTCTGGGGGATTTCAACCTCCCTACGTCTACATTTGACTCATTTCTCTCTGCCTCCTTCTTTCCACTCTCCTCTTTTGACCTCACCCTCTCACAGTCCCCCCCTACTCACAAGGCAGACAATACGCTTGACCTCATCTTTACTAGATGCTGTTGTTCTACCAATCTCACTGCAACTCCCCTCCAAGTCTCCGACCACTACTTTGTATCCTTTTCTGTCTCCCTCTCCTCCAACACTACTCACTCTGCCCCTACTCAGATGGTAATGCGCCGTCGCGACCTTCACTCTCTCTCTCCCGCTACTCTCTCCTCTTCCATCCTATCATCTCTTCCCTCTGCTCAATCCTTCTCCCTCCAATCTCCTGATTCTGCCTCCTCAACCTTCCTCTCCTCCCTTTCTGTATCCTTTGACTCTCTATGTCCCCTATCCTCCCGGCCGGCTCGGGCCTCCCCTCCAGCTCCGTGGCTTGATGACTCATTGCGAGCTCACAGAACAGAGCTCCGGGCAGCTGAGAGGAAATGGAAGAAAACTAGACTCCCTGCGGACCTGGCATCTGTTTCTGCTGCTAAGGCCACTTTCTACCACTCTAAATTCCAAGCATCTGCCTCTAACCCTAGGAAGCTCTTTGCCACATTCTCCTCCCTGCTGAATCCTCCTCCCCCCTCCTCCCTCTCTGTGGATGACTTCGTCAACCATTTTGAAAAGAAGGTTGACGACATCCGATCCTCGTTTGTTAAGTCAAATGACACTGCTGGTCCTGCTCACACTGCTCTACCCTATGCTTTGACTTCTTTCTCCCCTCTCTCTCCAGATAAAATCTTGCGACTTGTGACGGCAGGCCGCCCAACAACCTGCCCGCTTGACCCTATCCCCTCCTCTCTTCTCCAGACCATCTCCGGTGACCTTCTCCCTTACCTCACCTCGCTGATCAACTCATCCTTGACCGCTGGCTATGTCCCTTCCGTCTTCAAGAGAGCGAGAGTTGCACCCCTTCTCAAAAACCAACACTCGATCCCTCTGATGTCAAAAACTACAGACCAGTATCCCTTCTTTCTTTTCTCTCTCAAACTATTGAGCGTGCCGTCTTTAGCCAACTCTCTTGCTATCTCTCTCAGAATTACCTTCTTGATCCAAACCAGTCAGGTTTCAAGACTGGTCATTCAACTGAGACTGCTCTTCTCTGTGTCACGGAGGCTCTCCGCACTGCTAAAGCTAACTCTCTCTCCTCTGCTCTTGTCCTTCTAGACCGGTCTGCTGCCTTTGATACTGTGAACCATCAGATCCTCCTCTCAACCCTCTCCGAGCTGGGCATCTCCGGCGCGGCTCACTCTTGGATTGCGTCCTACCTGACCGGTCGCTCCTACCAAGTGGCGTGGCGAGAAGCTGTTTCCGCACCACGTGCTCTCACCACTGGTGTCCCCCAGGGCTCAGTTCTAGGCCCTCTCCTATTCTCGCTATACACCAAGTCACTTGGCTCTGTCATATCCTCACATGGCCTCTCCTATCATTGCTACGCTGACGACACACAACTAATCTTCTCCTTTCCCTTTCTGATAACCAGGTGGCGAATCGCATCTCTGCATGTCTGGCAGACATATCAGTATGGATGACGGATCACCACCTCAAGCTGAACCTTGGCAAGACGGAGCTGCTCTTCTTCCCGGGAAGGACTGCCCGTTCCATGATCTCGCCATCACGGTTGACAACTCCGTTGTGTCCTCCTCCCAGAGTGCGAAGAGCCTTGGCGTGAACCTGGACAACACCCTGTCGTTCTCCGCTAACATCAAGGCGGTGACCCGATCCTGTAGGTTCATGCTCTACAACATTCGGAGAGTACGACCCTGCCTTACACAGGAAGCGGCACAGGTCCTAATCCAGGCACTTGTCATCTCCAGTCTGGATTACTGCAACTCGCTGTTGGCTGGGATCCCTGCCTGTGCCATTCAACCCCTACAACTCATCCAGAATGCCGCAGCCCGTCTGGTGTTCAACCTTCCCAAGTTCTCTCACGTCACCCCGCTCCTCCGCACACTCCACTGGCTTCCAGTTGAAGCTCACATCTGCTACAAGACCATGGTGCTTGCCTATGGAGCTGTGAGGGGAACGGCACCTCCGTACCTTCAGGCTCTGATCAGTCCCTACACCCAAACAAGGGCATTGCGTTCATCCACCTCTGGCCTGCTGGCTCCCCTACCTCTGCGGAAGCATAGTTCCCGCTCAGCCCAGTCAAAACTGTTCGCTGCTCTGGCACCCCAATGGTGGAACAAGCTCCCTCACGACGCCAGGACAGCGGAGTCACTCACCACCTTCCGGAGACATTTGAAACCCCACCTCTTTAAGGAATACCTGGAATAGGATAAAGTAATCCTTCTATCCCCCCTTACCCCCCAAAAAAAAAAAAAACATTAAAAAAAACATTGTAAAGTGGTTATCCCACTGGCTATAAGGTGAATGCACCTATTTGTAAGTCGCTCTGGAGCGTCTGCTAAGCTCGTTGTCTCTGATTGGGGACCATACTTAGGTAGCCTGTTGGTACTAGTGGGTTGTGGGATCTTGCTCCGTATAGGTTTGTTGTGTGTACCTTAAGACTTCACGTATCGTTTGTTGTTTTGTCGTGTTTGCACAGTTGTAATAAACATGTACGCTTATCACGCTGCGCCTTGGTCCTTCTCGTTCGTTAACGATCGTGACAGAAGATCCCACCAATCCTGGATCAAGCAGCGTGACGAGGAGAGAGGTTGGACTTGGGAGGAGATGAGCGAGTCTGGCAAGAGGGATGGAGGCCATGATCACGGGGGAGAGACAATCCCCAAAAAAATGTAGGGGGGGGGGGGCTCACGACGAGGCAGCAGGAGGCCGTGATAGAGCGGTTCCCCTGTTTAGCAGAGGAGGCCACCAGATTAGGGGGGGTCATTGGTTCAGAGGGAGCAGAAGGAAAGTGTAGAGGGACGGCGAGAGGAGCTGGTTAGGCAGCAGAAGGAGCGGGGGTTAATGAAAGAACCCAGTCCCGCTCCTTGCACCAATCAAGTGGTGCGTGTCGCCAGTCCGGTCCGGCCCGTTCCTGCTTCCCGCACTAAGCCAGTGGTGTGTGTTCCCAGTACGGTTCGGCCCGTTCCTGCTTCACGTTTCGTTTGTTGTTTTGGTTGTGTGTTTATTCGTTAAATAAACATGAATGCATATCACGCTGCGCCTTGGTCCTTCTCGTTCGTTAACGATCGTAACAATACCAAAGGGCAGATTAAACTATGTATGTAATAGGGTTAGTACAGGGCATGAATTACTAGCAGATAATATGTACTTTATAAATCCATGCAAGATGGAAATGTGTCTTATGCTCTTATCCAACCCCCGATATACACGCATTAGGTTAGAAAGGCTGGAGCAGAGGGTTGCCGCAGTGCAGCGCCCAATGAGAAGTTTAGCGGGTTAAGTTGCCGTAAGGACCTGCACCTGAGATATTGACCAATCAAATGTTATTTGCCACATGCGCCTAATACAACAGGTGTAAACCTTACAGTGAAACGTTTACGTACAGCCCTTAACCAACATAGGGTAACCCTAACAACAGTTCAACAAGGCAGTTTTAAGAAATGTGTTTACTATTTTTTCCTCCGTCGGCACTGGGAGTCAAACCGGCAACCCTCCAGTTGGAGTCAAACCGGCAACCCTCCAGTTGGAGTCAAACCGGCAACCCTCCAGTTGGAGTCAAACCGGCAACCCTCCAGTTGGAGTCAAACCGGCAACCCTCCAGTTGCTGGCCCGGCAACCCTCCAGTTGGAGTCAAACCGGCAACCCTCCAGTTGCTGACCTGCGTCTCTAACCTCGAGGCTAAAGCTGAGGGCGACGGGGGGTTTTGTAGAGACAACATACTACACTACCATACCTCATTAAAGGTTAAATCAAATCAATAAAAATCCCCAGGGGGCAGCAGCAACCAGTTTAGGTGATGTGCTCTGCCAGGAAGTCGTAATAATTACTCAGGTGTGAACACTCAGGATTGATTGGCAGTACGTGAGAAAGGAGGCTAGAAGCCTTTCAACCAGCCTTTGCTCGTTTCTTTGTGTTAGTTAACCTCTTTAGTTAGGGTTAGCCATAACGAGGCTACATCTGTCTTCTAATCTAGTTGCTTTTTTGTACATATTTATTTTGTCAACGACCAAGAGGTCAAGACTGAGCTGGCCCTGAACTCGGTACGTTTGCAATCTCCTGAGCACATGTATATACAACACGGTCTTGATTTCGCACATCAACCAAGTTTCCATCCACAGTTTTTATGCGAGTAAAGTCATACAGTATAAACAAATAATAATCACGACAGCTGTGATGGAAATAGGACGTTTCTGTACAATTTTTAAAATGCCGACAGATAATTTGTTCGACATTTATTTGGTAGATGACAATTTAAGCGAAAAAGCACATTTTGTGTGCACCACATTTTTCTTTATGCGGGTTTTATAGTTTCAGGAAAATGTCACCTTTTTGGATGGAAACCTAGCTATATATGCACATCTTAAATCAGGTTACAGACCAGATAACAAGGCGTTCATGACAACTTGTCTGATTAATCAGGCTGTATGTAATGCACGTACTGCATACAGCCTGAAACCTTGAAGTGCAAAATCGTGTAAATGTTCCTAACCAGCCAGAATGTTGAATAACATTACATGTGAACTTACTCTACCGGTTGTCCTTCAGCTGCTCTACATTTGAGTATTCACAGGAAAGTATTGTTAACCAACTGTTTAGAGCGCCGGTAGGTTGTATTTCCGGTGTGTATTTTAGTTCTGACGCACACGACTAAAACACTTGCACAATATGTAAACAACAGCAGAGAGTAACTGAACCACAGACTGCACATTACGAATGATCGGTTTCCTCGCTTTCAGCTGGCAGTGCCAAACCTACCACCTCTCTAAAAAGTATGGTAAACAATCCTTCCTGTCGAGCAGCTGAAGGACCAACTGGTAGAGTACGTTTTAAATTAAATGTTATTCAATATTCTGGCTTAAAAGGAACATTTACACGATTTTGCACTCATGGTTCAGGCTGTATTAAACCAATGAATTGCAGTGGTGTAAAGTACTTAAGTAAAAATAAGCACAATGGTGCTGTTTGCTTAATATAAGGAATCTGAAATGATTTATACTTTTACTTTTGAAGGTATCTTTAGTTTTACTCAAGTATGACAATTGGGTACTTATTCCACCACTGCTGAATAGTGTATTACAGCATGATTAATCAGACAACATAAGACCCTTAGACTTAGCGAGTGCAGCAATATTAGGTCATGCAACACGCGCTAGTCTCTCGCTCACTCTACACAATGGCCAAAACAGAGCAGTTTCGAGGAGCAGTAGAGGACACTGCCCTGAAACTGATTTACCATTGAATGCTCTAGCTCTCAACTGTCCATTTGCACCTCATTTCTAGTTTTTTTCTAGCAATAATTTGCATGAGTTTTTCTTAATTCCTGTGCTCTCTGCAGCTGTCCAGTGAATGTCTGTGGCTGCCTTTAAACAGGCAGCCCGATTCTGATTTTTTTTTTGTTGACCAATCACATAAGATCTTTTCACATCAGATCTTTTTCAGAGTTTATCTGATTGGTCAAAAGACCAATTAGTGAAATAAAGATCAAAATTGGGCTGCCTGTGTAAATGCAGCCTGTCTTCTCTGCAGCAGTTCAGTGAGTGGCTGTGTGACTGCTGCCCAGCAGGGAGGGGTAGTTACCTCCAGCTGAGCTGATAGTTCCTGTTTTCAGGTATTCAGAGCTTGGGGTAGGGCTCGCCTCCTTCCTGTTCCCCCCTCTGTTCCTGATTTCTTTTGTAAAGGAAAGTTTCTTTCTCTCGCTCTCTCTCTGAACACCTCTACAGCAGGAGTTTACATTCAGACTCATATCCCAGATTAAACCAAGGAATCCTCTTTAAAGAAGCATTCTCTACGCCCTGACTGGTTAGTCTTCTCTACACTCTGATACGAGTAAGTATACCTTTTAGAGATGTGTTGGTATGTAATGTTCTCCACCATTCCTGCCTTAGGCGTTTTCCGTTTCTCACCTGGAGCCATTGTTTAAGGTCTGTGATCCTGTTCAACCTGACTGACTGGGTGACTGTAGTATAATTAGACTGACTGCCTCCAAGCTGCTCAAGCATAACTAGGCTACATCGGTCTTCGAAGCTAGCTGTCTACTCAGCCATAACTAGGCTTTATCTGTCTAATCTAGCTGTCTGCTCAGCCATAACTAGGCTTTATCTGTCTAATCTAGCTGTCTACTCAGCCATAACTAGGCTTTATCTGTCTAATCTAGCTGTCTACTCAGCCGTAACTAGGCTGTATCTGTCTAATCTAGCGGTCTGCTCAGCCATAACTAGGCTTTATCTGTCTAATCTAGCTGTCTGCTCAGCCATAACTAGGCTTTATCTGTCTAATCTAGCTGTCTGCTCAGCCATAACTAGGCTTTATCTGTCTAATCTAGCTGTCTGCTCAGCCATAACTAGGCTTTATCTGTCTAATCTAGCTGTCTGCTCAGCCATAACTAGGCTATATCTGTCTAATCTAGCTGTCTACTCAGCCATAACTAGGCTTTATCTGTCTAATCTAGCTGTCTGCTCAGCCATAACTAGGCTTTATCTGTCTAATCTAGCTGTCTGCTCAGCCATAACTAGGCTTTATCTGTCTAATCTAGCTGTCTGCTCAGCCATAACTAGGCTATATCTGTCTAATCTAGCTGTCTGCTCAGCCATAACTAGGCTTTATCTGTCTAATCTAGCTGTCTGCTCAGCCATAACTAGGCTTTATCTGTCTAATCTAGCTGTCTGCTCAGCCATAACTAGGCTATATCTGTCTAATCTAGCTGTCTACTCAGCCATAACTAGGCTTTATCTGTCTAATCTAGCTGTCTGCTCAGCCATAACTAGGCTTTATCTGTCTAATCTAGCTGTCTGCCCAGCCATAACTAGGCTTTATCTGTCTAATCTAGCTGTCTGCTCAGCCATAACTAGGCTTTATCTGTCTAATCTAGCTGTCTGCTCAGCCATAACTAGGCTATATCTGTCTAATCTAGCTGTCTACTCAGCCATAACTAGGCTTTATCTGTCTAATCTAGCTGTCTGCTCAGCCATAACTAGGCTTTATCTGTCTAATCTAGCTGTCTGCTCAGCCATAACTAGGCTTTATCTGTCTAATCTAGCTGTCTGCTCAGCCATAACTAGGCTATATCTGTCTAATCTAGCTGTCTGCTCAGCCATAACTAGGCTTTATCTGTCTAATCTAGCTGTCTGCTCAGCCATAACTAGGCTTTATCTGTCTAATCTAGCTGTCTGCTCAGCCATAACTAGGCTTTATCTGTCTAATCTAGCTGTCTGCTCAGCCATAACTAGGCTTTATCTGTCTAATCTAGCTGTCTGCTCAGCCATAACTAGGCTTTATCTGTCTAATCTAGCTGTCTGCTCAGCCATAACTAGGCTTTATCTGTCTAATCTAGCTGTCTGCTCAGCCATAACTAGGCTTTATCTGTCTAATCTAGCTGTCTGCTCAGCCATAACTAGGCTGTATCTGTGTTCTAATCTAGTTGTCTGCTCAGCCATAACTAGGCTTTATCTGTGTTCTAATCTAGCTGTCTGCTCAGCCATAACTACATATGTGTTCTAATCTAGCTGTCTGCTCAGCAATAACTAGGCTTTATCTGTGATCTAATCTAGCAGTCTGCTCAGCCATAACTACATCTGTGATCTAATCTAGCAGTCTGCTCAGCCATAACTACATCTGTGATCTAATCTAGCAGTCTGCTCAGCCATAACTACATCTGTGTTCTAATCTAGCTGTCTGCTCAGCCATAACTAGGCTTTATCTGTCTAATCTAGCTGTCTGCTCAGCCATAACTACATCGGTCTTCTAATCTAGCTGTCTGCTCAGCCATAACTACATCTGTGTTCTAATCTAGCTGTCTGCTCAGCCATAACCAGGCTTTATCTGTGTAATCTAGCTGTCTGCTCAGCCATAACTAGGCTTTATCTGTCTAATCTAGCTGTCTGCTCAGCCATAACTAGGCTTTATCTGTCTAATCTAGCTGTCTGCTCAGCCATAACTAGGCTTTATCTGTCTAATCTAGCTGTCTGCTCAGCCATAACTACATCTGTGTTCTAATCTAGCTGTCTGCTCAGCCATAACTACATCTGTGTTCTAATCTAGCTGTCTGCTCAGCCATAACTAGGCTTTATCTGTGTAATCTAGCTGTCTGCTCAGCCATAACTACATCTGTGTTATAATCTAGCTGTCTGCTCAGCCATAACTACATCTGTGTTCTAATCTAGCTGTCTGCTCAGATATAACTACATCTGTGTTCTAATCTAGCTGTCTGCTCAGCTATAACTAGGCTTTATCTGTCTAATCTAGCTGTCTACTCAGCCATAACTAGGATACATATGTCTAGTCTAGCTGTCTGCTCAGCCATAACTAGGCTTTATCTGTCTAGTCTAGCTGTCTGCTCAGCCATAACTACATCTGTGTTCTAATCTAGCTGTCTGCTCAGCCATAACTACATCTGTGTTATAATCTAGCTGTCTGCTCAGCCATAACTACATCTGTGTTCTAATCTAGGTGTCTGCTCAGCCATAACTAGGCTTTATCTGTCTAGTCTAGTTGTCTGCTCAGCCATAACTACATCTGTGTTCTAATCTAGCTGTCTGCTCAGCCATAACTAGGCTTTATCTGTCTAATCTAGCTGTCTGCTCAGCCATAACTACCTCGGTCTTCTAATCTAGCTGTCTGCTCAGCCATAACTAGGCTTTATCGGTCTAATCTAGCTGTCTGCTCAGCCATAACTACATCTGTGTTCTAATCTAGCTGTCTGCTCAGCCATAACTACATCTGTGTTCTAATCTAGCTGTCTGCTCAGCCATAACTACATCTGTGTTCTAATCTAGCTGTCTGCTCAGCCATAACTACATCTGTGTTCTAATCTAGCTGTCTGCTCAGCCATAACTACATCTGTGTTCTAATCTAGCTGTCTGCTCAGCCATAACTAGGCTTTATCTGTCTAATCTAGCTGTCTGCTCAGCCATAACTAGGCTTTATCTGTCTAGTCTAGCTGTCTGCTCAGCCATAACTACATCTGTGTTCTAATCTAGCTGTCTGCTCAGCCATAACTACATCTGTGTTCTAATCTAGCTGTCTGCTCAGCCATAACTACATCTGTGTTCTAATCTAGCTGTCTGCTCAGCCATAACTACATCTGTGTTCTAATCTAGCTGTCTGCTCAGCCATAACTAGGCTTTATCTGTCTAATCTAGCTGTCTGCTCAGCCATAACTAGGCTTTATCTGTCTAGTCTAGCTGTCTGCTCAGCCATAACTACATCTGTGTTCTAATCTAGCTGTCTGCTCAGCCATAACTACATCTGTGTTCTAATCTAGCTGTCTGCTCAGCCATAACTACATCTGTGTTCTAATCTAGCTGTCTGCTCAGCCATAACTAGGCTTTATCTGTCTAGTCTAGCTGTCTGCTCAGCCATAACTACATCTGTGTTCTAATCTAGCTGTCTGCTCAGCCATAACTACATCTGTGTTCTAATCTAGCTGTCTGCTCAGCCATAACTACATCTGTGTTCTAATCTAGCTGTCTGCTCAGCCATAACTAGGCTTTATCTGTCTAGACTAGCTGTCTGCTCAGCCATAACCAGGCTTTATCTGTGTAATCTAGCTGTCTGCTCAGCCATAACTAGGCTTTATCTGTCTAATCTAGCTGTCTGCTCAGCCATAACTAGGCTTTATCTGTCTAGTCTAGCTGTCTGCTCAGCCATAACTACATCTGTGTTCTAATCTAGCTGTCTGCTCAGCCATAACTACATCTGTGTTCTAATCTAGCTGTCTGCTCAGCCATAACTACATCTGTGTTCTAATCTAGCTGTCTGCTCAGCCATAACTAGGCTTTATCTGTCTAGTCTAGCTGTCTGCTCAGCCATAACTACATCTGTGTTCTAATCTAGCTGTCTGCTCAGCCATAACTACATCTGTGTTCTAATCTAGCTGTCTGCTCAGCCATAACTACATCTGTGTTCTAATCTAGCTGTCTGCTCAGCCATAACTAGGCTTTATCTGTCTAGACTAGCTGTCTGCTCAGCCATAACCAGGCTTTATCTGTGTAATCTAGCTGTCTGCTCAGCCATAACTACATCTGTGTTATAATCTAGCTGTCTGCTCAGCCATAACTACATCTGTGTTCTAATCTAGCGGTCTGCTCAGCCATAACTAGGCTTTATCTGTGTAATCTAGCTGTCTGCTCAGCCATAACTACATCTGTGTTCTAATCTAGCTGTCTGCTCAGCCATAACTACATCTGTGTTATAATCTAGCTGTCTGCTCAGCCATAAATAGGATACATCTGTCTTCTAATCTAGCTGTCTGCTCAGCCATAACTAGGCTTTATGTGTGTAATCTAGCTGTCTGCTCAGCCATAACTACATCTGTGTTTATAATCTAGCTGTCTGCTCAGCCATAAATAGGATACATCTGTCTTCTAATCTAGCTGTCTGCTCAGCCATAACTAGGCTTTATGTGTGTAATCTAGCTGTCTGCTCAGCCATAACTACATCTGTGTTTATAATCTAGCTGTCTGCTCAGCCATAACTAGGATACATCTGTCTTCTATTCAAAAAATCAAATCAAATTTTATTTCACATGCGCCGAATACAGCAGGTGTAGACCTTAACGTGAAATGCTTACTTACAAACCCTTAAACAACAATGCTGTTCAAGAAATAGAGTTTAGAAAATATATTACAATAACGAGGCTATATACAGGTGGTACCGGTACAGAGTCAATGTGTGGCGGTACAGGTTAGTCGAGGTAATATGTACATGTAGGTAGGAGTAAAGTGACTATACATAGATAATAAACAGAGTAGCAGCAGTGTAAAAACAAATGGGGGGGGGGTCAATGTAAATAGTCAGTGTGGCCATTTTGATTAATTGTTCAGCAGTCTTATAGCTTGTGGGTAGAAGCTGTTAAGGAGCCTTTTGGGCCTAGACTTGGCGTTCCGGTACAGCTTGCCGTGCGGTAGCAGAGAGAACAGTCTGACTTGGGTGACTGGAGTCTTCAACAATTTTTTGGGCCTTCCTCTGAAACCACCAAGTATATACAGTTGAAGTCGGAAGTTTACATACACCTTTCCTCCTGACAGCGGGTGTAACTGAGTCAGGGTTGTAGGCCTCCTTGCTCGCGCACGCTTTTTCAGTTCTGCCCACACATTTTCTATAGGATTGAGGTCAGGGCTTTGTGATGGCCACTCCAATACCTTGACTTTGTTGTCCTTAAGCCATTTTGCCACAACTTTGGAAGTATATTTGGGGTCATTGTCCATTTGGATGACCCATTTGCGACCAACTTCCTGACTGATGTCTTGAGCTGTTGCTTCAATATATCCACATAATTTTCCTTCCTCATGATGCCATCTATTTTGTGAAGTGCACCAGTCCTTCCTACAGCAAAGCACCCCCACAGCATGATGCTGCCACCACCGTGCTTCACGGTTGGGATGGTGTTCTTCAGCTTGCAAGCCTTCCCCCTTTTTCCTCCAAACATAACGATAGTCATTATGGCCAAACAGTTCTATTTTTGTTTAATCAGACCAGAGGACATTTCTCCAAAAAGTACGATCTTTGTCCCCATGTGCAGTTGCAAACCGTAGTCTGGCTATTTTTATGGCGGTTTTGGAGCAGTGGCTTCTTCCTTGCTGAGCGGCCTTTCAGGTTATGTCAATATAGGACTCGTTTTACTGTGGATATAGATACTTTTGTACCTTTCCTCCAGCATCTTCACAAGGTCCTTTGCTGTTGTTCTGGGGTTGATTTGCACTTTTCACACCAAAGTACGTTCATCTCTAGGAGACCGAACGCGTCTCCTTCCTGAGCGGTATGACGGCTGCGTGGTCCCATGGTGTTTATACTTGCGTACTATTGTTTGTACAGATGACCGTGGTACCTTCAGGCGTTTGGAAATTGCTCCCAAGGATGAACCAGACTTGTGGCGGTCTACAATTTTTTTTCTGATTTATTTTGATTTTCCGATGATGTCAAGCAGAGAGGCACTGAGTTTGAAGGTAGACCTTGAAATACATCCACAGGTACACCTCCAATTGACTCAAATAATGTCAGAATCTTCTGATAGGCTAATTAAAGCCATGACATCATTTTCTGGAATTTTCCAAGCTGTTTAAAGGCACAGTCAACTTTAGTGTATGTAAACTTCTGACCCTCTGGAATTGTGATACAGTGAATTTTAAGTGAAATAATTGGTCTGTGAACAATTGTTGGAAAAATTACTTGTCATGCACAAAGTAGTTGTCCTAACCGACTTGCCAAAACTATAGTTTGTTAAGAAATTTGTGGAGTGGTTGAAAAACAAGTTAATGACTCCAACCTAAGTGTATGTAAACTTCCGACTTCAACTGTAGGTCCTGGATGGCAGGAAGCTTGGCCCCAGTGATGTACTGGGCCATACGCACGACCCTCTGTAGCGCCTTAGTCGGATGCCGATCAGTTTCCATACCAGGCAGTTATGCAACTGGTCAGGATGCTCTCGATGGTGCAGCTGTATAACCTTTTGAGGATCTAGGGACCCATGCCAAATCTTTTCAGTCTCCTGAGGGGGAAAAGGCATTGTCGTGCCCTCTTCACAACTTTCTTGGTGTGTTTGGACCATGATAGTTTGTTGGTGATGTGGACACCAAGGAACTTGAAACTCTCGACCCGCTCCACCAAAGCCATGTCTATGTGTATGGGGGCGTGTTCAGCCCTCCTTTTCCTGTAGTCCACGATCAGCTCCTTTTGTCTTGCTCACGTTGAGGAAGAGGTTGTTGTCCTGGCACCACACTGCCAGGTCTCTGACTTCGTCCCTATAGGCTGTCTCATCGTTGTCTGTGATCAGGCTTACCACAGTTGTTGTCAGCAAACTTAATGATGGTGTTTTGAGTCGTGCCTGGCCAAGCAGTCATGGGTGAACAGGGAGTACAGGAGGGGACTGAGCACGCACCCCTGAGGGGCCCCCGTGTTGAGGATCAGCGTGGCAGATGTGTTGTTGCATACCCTTACCACCTGGGGGCGGCCCGTCAGGAAGTCCAGGATCCTGTTGCAGAGGGAGGTGTTCAGTCCCAGGGTCCTTACTTAGTGATGAGCTTTGTGGGCAGTATGGTGTTGAGTGCTGAGCTGTAGTCAATGAACAGCATTCTCACAGGTGTTCCTTTTGGAAAGGTGGGAAAGGGCAGTGTGGAGTGCGATTGAGATTGCGTCATCTGTGGATCTGTTGGGGCGGTATGCGAATAGGAGTGGGTCTAGGGTTTCCTGGATGATGGTGTTGATGTGAGCCATGACCAGCTTTTCAAAGCACTTCATGGCTACCGACGTGATTGCTATGGGGTAGTCATTTAGGCAGGTTACCTTCGCTTTTCATGGTGGTCTGCTTGAAACATGTAGGTATTACAGACTCGGTCAGGGAGAGGTTGAAAATGTAGGTGAAGACACTTACCAGTTGGTCCACGCATGCTCTGAGTACACGTCCTGGAAATCCGTCTGGCCCCGCGGCCTTGTGAATGTTGACCTGTTTAAAGGTCTTGCTCACATCTGCAACGGAGAGCTTGATCACACAGTCGTCCGGAACAGCTGGTGTGCTCATACATGCTTCAGTGTTGCTTGCCTCGAAGCGAGCATAAAAGGCATTTAGCTCGTCTGGTAGGCTGACGTCACTGGGCAGCTTGCCCGCTGGGACCCCTTTGTAGGCCGTAATAGTTTGTAAGCCCTGGCACATCTGACGAGTTTCAGAGCCGGTGTTGTAAGATTCAATTTTCGTCCTTATTGACACTTTGCCTGTTTGATGGTTCGTCTGAAGGCATTGCAGGATTTCTTAAAAGCGTCCGGATTAGTGTCCTCCTTGAAAGCGGCAGCTCTAGCCTTTAGCTCAGTGCGGATATTGCCTGTAATCCATGGCTTCTGGTTGGGATATGTACGTACGGTCACTATGGTCAGATTTGCCAAATGGAGGGCGAGGGAGAGCTTTGAAGGATTCTCTGTGTTTTGGAGTAAAGGTGGTCTAGAGTTGTTTTTCCTCTGGTTGCACGTGACGTGCTGGTTGAATTGAGGTCAAACGGATTTGTTTGCCTGCGTTAAAGTTCCCGGCCACTAGGAGCGCCTCTTCTGGATGAGCATTTTCTTGTTTGCTTATGGCCTTATACAACTCGTTGAGTGCGGTCTTAGTGCCAGCATCGGTTTGTGGAAGAATATAGATAAACTCTCTTGGTAGATCTATCAATCAATCAAATGTATTTATAAAGCCCTTTTTACATCAGCAGATGTCACAAAATGCTATACAGAAACCCAGCCTTAAACTCCAAAGAGCAAGCAATGCAGATGTACAGTGAGGGAAAAAAGTATTTGATTCCCCTGCTGATTTTGTACGTTTGCCCACTGACAAAGAAATGATCAGTCTATAATTTTAATGGTAGGTTTATTTGAACAGTGAGAGACAGAATAACAACAAAAAAATCCAGAAAAACGCATGTCAAAAATTTTATACATTGATTGGCATTTTCATGAGGGAAATAAGTATTTGACCCCCTCTCAATCAGAAAGATTTCTGGCTCTTACGTGTCTTTTATACAGGTAACGAGCTGAGATTAGGAGCACACTCTTAAAGGGAGTGCTTCTAATCTCAGTTTGTTACCTGTATAAAAGACACCTGTCCACAGAAGCAATCAATCAATCCGATTCCGAACTCTCCACCATGGCCAAGACCAAAGAGCTCTCCAAGGATGTCAGGGACAAGATTGTAGACCTACACAAGGCTGGAATGGGCTACAAGACCATCGCCAAGCAGCTTGGTGAGAAGGTGACAACAGTTGGTGCGATTATTCGCAAATGAAAGAAACAGAAGGACTGTCAATCTCCCTCGTCCTGGGGCTCCATGCAAGATCTCAACTCGTGGAGATGCAATGATCATGAGAGCGGTGAGGAATCAGCCCAGAACTACACGGGAGGATCTTGTCAATGATCTCAAGGCAGCTGGGACCATAGTCACCAAGAAAACAATTGGTAACACACTACGCCGTGAAGGACTGAAATCCTGCAGCGCCCGCAAGGTCCCCCTGCTCAAGAAAGCACATATACAGGCCCGTCTGAAGTTTGGCAATGAACATCTGAATGATTCAGAGGAGAACTGGGTGAAAGTGTTGTGGTCAGATGAGACCAAAATCGAGCTCTTTGGCATCAACTCAACTCGCCATGTTTGGAGGAGGAATGCTGCCTATGACCCCAAGAACACCATCCCCACCGTCAAACATGGAGGTGGAAACATTATGCTTTGGGGGTGTTTTTCTGCTAAGGGGACAGGACAACTTCACCGCATCAAAGGGATGATGGACGGGGCCATGTACCGTCAAATTTTGGGTGAGAACCTCCTTCCCTCAGCCAGGGCATTGAAAATGGGTCATGGATGGGTATTCCAGCAAGAGAACGACCCAAAACACACGGCCAAGGCAACAAAGGAGTGGCTCAAGAAGAAGCACATTAAGGTCCTGGAGTGGCCTAGCCAGTCTCCAAACCTTAATCCCATAGAAAATCTGTGGAGGGAGCTGAAGGTTCGAGTTGCCAAACGTCAGGCTCGAAACCTAAATGACTTGGAGAAGATCTGCAAAGAGGAGTGGGACAAAATCCCTCCTGAGATGTGTGCAAACCTGGTGGCCAACTACAACAATCGTCTGACCTCTGTGATTGCCAACAAGGGTTTTGCCACCACGTACTAAGTCATGTTTTGCAGAGGGGTCAAATACTTATTTCCCTCATTTAAAATGCAAATCAATTTATAACATTTTTGACATGCGTTTTTCTGGATTTTTTTGTTGTTATTCTGTCTCTCACTGTTCAAATAAACCTACCATTAAAATTATAGACTGATCATGTCTTTGTCAGTGGGCAAACGTACAAAATCAGCAGGGGATCAAATACTTTTTTCCCTCACTGTGTGTTTATATATATATATACACACACACACACACACACACACACACACACACACACAGTGGGGAGAATTATGAGAGTATTTGATACACTGCCGATTTTGCAGGTTTTCCTACTTACAAAGCATGTAGAGGTTTTATCATAGGTACACTTCAACTGTGAGAGACGGAATCTAAAACAAAAATCCAGAAAATCACATTGTATGATTTTTAAGTAATTAATTTGCATTTTATTGCATGACATAAGTATTTGATACATCAGAAAAGCAGAACTTAATATTTGGTACAGAAACCTTTGTTTGCAATTGCAGAGATCATACGTTTCCTGTAGGTCTTGACCAGGTTTGCACACACTGCAGCAGGGATTTTGGCCCACTCCTCCATACAGACCTTCTCCAGATCCTTCAGGTTTCTGGGTTGTCGCTGGGCAATACGGACTTTCAGCTCCCTCCAAAGATTTTCTATTGGGTTCAGGTCTGGAGACTGGCTAGGTCACTCCAGGACCTTGAGATGCTTCTTACGGAGCCACTCCTTAGTTGCCCTGGCTGTGTGTTTCGGGTCGTTGTCATGCTGGAAGACCCAGCCACGACCCATCTTCAATGCTCTTACTGAGGGAAGGAGCTTGTTGGCCAAGATCTCGCGAAACAATGCCCCATCCATCCTCCCCTCAATACGGTGCAGTCTTCCTGTCCCCTTTGCAGAAAAGCATCCCCAAATAATGTTTCCACCTCCTTGCTTCACGGTTGGGATGGTGTTCTTGGGGTTCTACTCATCCTCCTTCCTCCAAACACGGCGAGTGGAGTTTAGACCAAAAAGCTCTATTTTTGTCTCATCAGACCACATGACCTTCTCCCATTCCTCCTCTGAATCATCCAGATGGTCATTGGCAAACTTCAGATGGGTCTGGACATGCGCTGGCTTGAGCAGGGGGACCTTGTGTGCGCTGCAGGATTTTAATCCATGACGGCGTTGTGTGTTACTAATGGTTTTCTTTGAGACTGTTGTCCCAGCTCTCTTCAGGTCATTGACCAGGTCCTGCCGTGTATCAATCAATCAATCAATTTTATTTTAGCAGGTCAGGCTTGGTCCTGTTTGTGGGTGAGTCCCAGAAAGAGGGCCAATTATCCACAAATGTTATCTTTTGGGAGGGGCAGAAAACAGTTTTCAACCAGCGATTAAGTGCTGAGACTCTGCTGTAGAGCTCGTCACTTCCCCTAACTGGGAGGGGGGAAGGAGCTTGTTCTGAGCTGATCCCTCACCTTCCTCATGATAATTGATGCCCCACGAGGTGAGATCTTGCTTGGAGCCCCAGACCGAGGGTGATTGACCGTCATCTTGAACTTCTTCCATTTTCAAATAATTGCGCCAACAGTTGTTGCCTTCTCACCAAGCTGCTTGCCTATTGTCCTGTAGCCCTTCCCAGCCTTGTGCAGGTCTACAATTGTATCCCTGATGTCCTTACACAGCTCTCTGGTCTTGGCCATTGTGGAGAGGTTGGAGTCTGTTTGATTGAGTGTGGACAGGTGTCTTTTATACAGGTAACAAGTTCAAACAGGTGCAGTTAATACAGGTAATGAGTGGAGAACAGGAGGGCTTCTTAAAGAAAAACGAACAGGTCTGTGAGAGCCGGAATTCTTACTGGTTGGTAGGTGATCAAATACTTATGTCATGTAATAAAATGCAAATTAATTACTTAAAAATCCTACAATGTGATTTTCTGGATTTTTGTTTTAGATTCTGTCTCTCACAGTTGAAGTGTACCTATGATAAAAATTACAGACCTCTACATGCTTTGTAAGTAGGAAAACCTGCAAATCGGCAGTGTATCAAATACTTGTTCTTCCCACTGTATACTGAGATCATGTGACACTTAGATTGCGCTCAGGTGGACTTTATTTAACTAATTATGTGACTTCTGAAGGTAATTGGTTGCACCAGATCTTATTTAGGGGCTTCATAGCAAAGGGTGAATCCATATGCACCCACCACTTTTCCGTTATTTATTTTTTATAATTTTTATATTTTCAGTTCACCAATTTGGACTATTTTTTGTATGTCCATTATTTTTTGTATTTTTATTTTATTTAACCTTTATTTAACCAGGTAAGCCAGTTGAGAACAAGTTCTCATTTGGATGTGAACTTGTAGTGGTCCTCTGTAGCTCAGCTGGTAGAGCACGGTGCTTGTAACGCCAAGGTAGTGGGTTCGATCCCCGGGACCACCCATACACAAAAATGTATGCACGCATGATTGTAAGTCGCTTTGGATAAAAGCGTCTGCTGAATGGCATATTATTATATTATTTACAACAGCGACCTGGCCAAGATAAAGCAAAGCAGTGCGATTTAAAAACAACACAGAGTTACATATGGGATAAACAAAACGTACAGTCAATAACACAATTGAAAATATATATACAGTGTGTGCAAATGTAGTAAGTTATGGAGGTAAGGCAATAAATAGGCCATACTGCAAAATAATTACAATTAGTATTAACACTGGAATGCTAGATGTGCAAGAGATTATGTGCAAATAGAGATACTGGGGTGCAAATGAGCAAAATAAATAACAATATGGGGATGAGGTTGTTGGGTGGGCTAATTACAGATGGGCTGTGTACAGTTGCAGTGATTGGTAAGCTGCTCTGACAACTGATGCTTAAAGTTAGTGAGGGAGATAAGTCTCCAGCTTTCATTACATGAAATCAAAATCAAAATCCATTTAAATTACAGGTTGTGATGCAACAAAATAGGGAAAACGCCAAGGGGGGGGGGGATTAATACTTTTGCAAGGCACTGTAGCTCTTTCAGTAGTTTAGTTGGAATAGGATCCAGTATGCAGCTTGAAGGTTTAGAGGCCATGACTATGTTCATGAATGTGTCGAGATACAGGATAAAAAAACGTGAGTGTCTCCATTGATCCTAGGTCCTGGCAGTTCTGTGCAGACTCAGGACAACTGAGCATTGGAGAAATACGCAGATTCAATGTGGAGTCCATAATTTGCTTTCTAATGATCATGAGTGAGGGCTCTTCGATATTGCACGGTACTGTCTTTCCAAGCTAGTCGGAAGACAGTTTGCTTCAGCGCCATTTCCGTTCCAATTTTCTGGAAGCTTGCTTCAGGGCTCTGGTATTTTCTGTATACCAGGGAGCAAATTTCTTGTTACGAAAGTTTTTTGTTTTTAGGGGTGTGACTGCATCTAGGGTATAGCGCAAGGTTAAATTAAGATCCTCAGTTAGGTGGTTAACCGATTGTTGTACTCCGACGTCCTTGGGTAGGTGGAGGGAGTCTGGAAGGGTATCTAGGGTTCTTTGGGTTGTCCAAGAATTTATAGCACGGCTTTTGATGGTCCTTGGTTGGGGTCTGAGCAGATTATTTGTTGCGATTGCAAACGTAAAGAAATGGTGGTCCGACAGTCCAGGATTATGAGTAAAAACATTTAGATCCACAATATTTATTCCACGGGACAAAACTAGATCTAGTGTATGACTGTGGCAATGAGTAGGTCCGGAGACATGTTGGACAAAACCCACTGAGTCTGTGGACTTTTCCATGTGATTATTAAAGGCACCAAAATATGAATATTATCTGCCATGACTACAAGGTCCGATGGGAATTCAGGGAAGTCAGTGAGGAACGCTTTATACGGCCCAGGAGGCCTGTAAACAGTAGCTATAAAAAGGGATTGAGTCGGCTGCATAGATTTCATGACTAGAACCTCAAAATAATAAAACGCAGTAATTTTGCTGTCATAAATGTTAGCAACACCTTCGCCTTTGCGGGATGCGCGGGGGATATGGTCACTAGTGTAACCAGGAGGAGAGGCCTCATTTAACACAGTAAATTCATCAGGCTTAAGCCATGTTTCAGTCAGGCCAATCACATCAAGATTATGATCAGTGATTAGTACATTGACTATGACTCCTTTGGAAGTGAGGGATCTAACATTAAGTAACCCTATATTGAGATGTGAAATATCACAATCTCTTTCAATAATGACAGGAATGGAGGAGGTCTTTATTCCAGTGAGATTGCTAAGGCGAATACCGCCATGTTTTGTTTTGCCTGACCTAGATCGAGGCACAGACACGGTCTCAACAGGGATAGCTGAGCTGACTACACTGACTGTGCTAGTGGCAGACTCCACTAAGCTGTCAGGCTGGCTAACAGCCTGCTGCCTGGCCTGCACCCTGTCTCATTGGGCTGGCTAACAGCCTGCTGCCTGGCCTGCACCCTGTCTCATTGTGGAGCTAGAGGAGTTAGAGCCCTGTCTATGTTGGTAGATAAGATGAGAGCACCCCTCCATCTAGGATGGAGTCCATCACTCCTCAGCAGGCCAGGCTTGGTCCTGTAGCACCCCTCCAGCTAGGATGGAGTCCATCACTCCTCAGCAGGCCAGGCTTGGTCCTGTTTCTGGGTGAGTCCCAGAAAGAGGGCCAATTATCTACGAATTCTATCTTTTGGGACGGACAGAAAACAGTTCTCAAACAGCGATTGAGTTGTGAGACTCTGCTGTAGAGCTCATCACTCCTCCCCCTAACTGGGAGGGGCCAGAGACAATTACTGCTGTAGAGCTCATCACTCCCCCAAACTGGGAGGGGCCAGAGACAATTACTGCTGTAGAGCTCATCACTCCTCCCCCTAACTGGGAGGGGGCCAGAGACAATTACTCAATTCCGACACATCTTTCTAGCTAATTTACACGATGAAGCTATGTTGCGTTTGGTGACCTCTGACTTTTTCATCCTAACATCGTTGGTGCCAACGTGGATAACAATATCCCTATACTCTCTACACTCGCCAGTTTTACCCTTAGCCAGCACCATCTTCAGATTAGCCTTTATGTCGGTAGCCCTGCCCCCTGGGTAACAGTGTATGATCGCTGGATGATTATTTTTAAGTCTAATATTGCGGGTAATAGAGTCGCAAATGACTAGGGTTTTCAATTAGTCAGATAATGGTGGGAGGCTTCGGCAGCTCAGACCCCGTAACGGGTGGAGGAGAGAACTGAGAAGGCTCTGCCTCTGACTCCGACTCGTTGCTTAATGGGGAGAACCGGTTGAAAGTTTGTCGGCTGAATGAGCGACACCGGTTGAGCATGCCAACAACATTTCTTTCCAGAAGCCTTGAGAAAATTGTCCGGCTGCGTGGACTCTGAGAGGGGATTTATACTACTATCTGTACTTACTGGTGGCACAGACGCTCTTTCATCCTTACCTACAATTAAATTGCCCTTGCCTAAGGATTGCATCTGAAGCTGTACTTGCAGCACGGCTATCCTCACCATAAGGCGATAGTTCTCCTGTATATTATGAGTACAGCGACTGCAATTAGATGGCATAGGGTTAATGTTACTACTTAGCTTCGGCTGGTGGAGGTCCTGTAGAACCATGTCCAGATAAAGGGTCCTGTAGAACCATGTCCAGATAAAGGGTCCTGTAGAACCATGTCCAGATAAAGGGTCCTGTAGAACCATGTCCAGATAAAGGGTCCTGTAGAACCATGTCCAGATAAAGGGTCCTGTAGAACCATGTCCAGATAAAGGGTCCTGTAGAACCATGTCCAGATAAAGGGTCCTGTAGAACCATGTCCAGATAAAGCCTCCTGTAGAACCATGTCCAGATAAAGGGTCCTGTAGAACCATGTCCAGATAAAGCCTCCCGTAGAACCATGTCTGATAGCCATAACTAGGACACATCTGTCTTCTATTCTAGGTGTTTGTTCAGCCATAACTAGGACACATCTGTCTTCTATTCTAGGTGTTTGTTCAGCCATAACTAGGATACATCTGTCTTCTATTCTAGGTGTTTGTTCAGCCATAACTAGGACACATCTGTCTACTATTCTAGGTGTTGTTGTTTTTTTGTTTTTTATATATATATATATATATTTGGGGGGAATGGATCAGCTTAATATTGCAGAAAGATTGTATCTTCTATCAATGTAATTGTCTGCATCACTTCCAATCCCCCATGTTTATTTTTATTTTTATATATATACTCCCCTTTATTACTTTTCAACCCCACCATCCTTTCCCTACTTGGAGTAAATTAGTGAACAACAATGCCCAGGCCTCTACTTCCGGTCTATACTTACTATCTACACCTTATGGACAGAGTTAATTTTACAATAATTCTATTATATATATATATATAGAGATTTTTTATTTTTATTTTTTTGCCCCTGAACTTCTTCTACTCTCAAACTCTCCGATCATTTTCATGATGTCCATCTGGTTTGCTTTTATATGCCATATCTTTCTAACTGTGCTCCTTCCCAAAAGCTCCCAACATACAACCTATATACTTATTATGGACACAGTATGCTTACATTATTAGCTATCTTTGTTATTATTTGTTGTTATTTGTTATTAGTCCCATCCTTTAACTCTATTTAATACCTCACATCTCTTAACACCATCCATATAGGATTTCTATTTGCCATATATATTTCAACCGTACTGTGATGTTTTACAAAAATTCTGAACCTTTCTATTCTCATTGCTTCTACAGATTGTGAATTAAAAATAAACATTTTTGCTAAAAGTATTATTATATTATTGAATGATTGACTATGACTTTTCAGATCACCCAGTAATGCTATCTGCAAGGTTAGTTCCAGGTAAATATTGCAATCCTTTAGCCATTCCTGGACCTGTGTCCAAACACAAGCTACAAATGGACAGAACCAAAACAAATGATCTAATGATTCTGTCTCTTCACAGCAAAACCTGCAGAGCTGGGAAGATTGTATCCCCCATATAAATAACATTCTATTGGGTTAGGGTTAGGGTTAGGTGTTTGTTCAGCCATAACTAGGACACATCTGTCTTCTATTCTAGGTGTTTGTTCAGCCATAACTAGGACACATCTGTCTTCTATTCTAGGTGTTTGTTCAGCCATAACTAGGACACATCTGTCTTCTATTCTAGGTGTTTGTTCAGCCATAACTAGGACACATCTGTCTTCTATTCTAGGTGTTTGTTCAGCCATAACTAGGACACATCTGTCTTCTATTCTAGGTGTTTGTTCAGACATAACTAGGATACATCTGTCTTCTATTCTAGGTGTTTGTTCAGACATAACTAGGCTACATATGTATTGTAATCTAGCTGTCTACTCAGCCATAACTAGGCTATATCTGTCTAATCCAGCTGTCTACTCAGCCATAACTAGGCTTTATCTGTCTAATCTAGCTGTCTGCTCAGCCATAACTAGGCTTTATCTGTCTAATCTAGCTGTCTACTCAGCCATAACTAGGCTTTATCTGTCTATCTAGCTGTCTACTCAGCCATAACTAGGCTATATCTGTCTAATCTAGCTGTCTGCTCAGCCATAACTAGGCTATATCTGTCGAATCTAGCTGTCTGCTCTGCCATAACTAGGCTTTATCTGTCTAATCTAGCTGTCTACTCAGCCATAACTAGGCTTTATCTGTCTAATCTAGCTGTCTGCTCAGCCATAACTAGGCTATATCTGTCTAATCTAGCTGTCTGCTCAGCCATAACTAGGCTTTATCTGTCTAATCTAGCTGTCTACTCAGCCATAACTAGGCTATATCTGTCTAATCTAGCTGTCTACTCAGCCATAACTAGGCTATATCTGTCTAATCTAGCTGTCTGCTCAGCCATAACTAGGCTTTATCTGTCTAATCTAGCTGTCTGCTCAGCCATAACTAGGCTTTATCTGTCTAATCTAGCTGTCTGCTCAGCCATAACTAGGCTTTATCTGTCTAATCTAGCTGTCTGCTCAGCCATAACTAGGCTTTATCTGTCTAATCTAGCTGTCTGCTCAGCCATAACTAGGCTTTATCTGTCTAATCTAGCTGTCTACTCAGCCATAACTAGGCTTTATCTGTCTAATCTAGCTGTCTACTCAGCCATAACTAGGCTTTATCTGTCTAATCTAGCTGTCTGCTCAGCCATAACTAGGCTATATCTGTCGAATCTAGCTGTCTACTCAGCCATAACTAGGCTTTATCTGTCTAATCTAGCTGTCTACTCAGCCATAACTAGGCTATATCTGTCTAATCTAGCTGTCTGCTCAGCCATAACTAGGCTATATCTGTCGAATCTAGCTGTCTGCTCTGCCATAACTAGGCTTTATCTGTCTAATCTAGCTGTCTACTCAGCCATAACTAGGCTTTATCTGTCTAATCTAGCTGTCTGCTCAGCCATAACTAGGCTATATCTGTCTAATCTAGCCGTCTGCTCAGCCATAACTAGGCTTTATCTGTCTAATCTAGCTGTCTACTCAGCCATAACTAGGCTATATCTGTCTAATCTAGCTGTCTGCTCAGCCATAACTAGGCTTTATCTGTCTAATCTAGCTGTCTACTCAGCCATAACTAGGCTGTATCTGTCTAATCTAGCTGTCTGCTCAGCCATAACTAGGCTTTATCTGTCTAATCTAGCTGTCTACTCAGCCATAACTAGGCTGTATCTGTCTAATCTAGCTGTCTGCTCAGCCATAACTAGGCTTTATCTGTCTAATCTAGCTGTCTGCTCAGCCATAACTAGGTTACGTGTGTCTTCTAATCTATTTGTCTGCTCAGCCATAATTAGGCAATATACACTACCGGTCAAAAGTTTGAACACCTACTCATTCAAGGGTTTATCTTTATTTTTACTATTTTCTACATTGTAGAATAATAGTGAAGACACAAACTATGAAATAACACATATGGAATCATGTAGTAACCAAAAAAGTGTTAAACAAATCAAAATATATTTTATATTTGAGGTTCTTCAAATAGCCACCCTTTTCCTTGATGTCAGCTTTGCACACTCTTGGCATTCTCTCAACCAGCTTCACCTGGAATGCTTTTCCAACAGTCTTGAAGGAGTTCCCACTTATGCTGAGCACTTGTTGGCTGCTTTTCCTTCACTCTGCGGTCCGACTCATCCCAAACCTTCTCAATTGGGTTGAGGTCGGGGATTGTGGAGCCCAGGTCATCTGATGCAGCACTACATCACTCTCTTCCTTGGTAAACATAGCCCTTACAGAGCCTGGAGGTGTGTTGGGTCATTGTGCTGTTGAAAAAAATGTAATAGATAGTCCCACTAAGCCCAAACCAGATGGGATGGCGCATCGCTGCAGATCACTGTCACCAGGAAAGCACCATCACACCATCTCCTCCCTGCTTTACGGTGTGAAATACACGTGCGGAGGTTGGAACCAAAAATCTCAAATTTGGACTACAGACCAAAGGACAGATTTCCACCGGTCTAATATCTCTTCTTCTTATTGGTGTCCTTTAGTAGTGGTTTCTTTGCAGCAATTCGACTATGAAGGCCTAAATCAGTCTCCTCTGAACAATTGATGTTGAGATGTGTCTGTTACTTGAACTCTGTGAAGCATTTATTTGGGCTGCAATTTCTGATGCTGGTAACTCTAATGACATTATCCTCTGCAGCAGAGGTAACTCTGGGTCTTCCATTCCTGTGGCGGTCCTCATGAGAGCCAGTTTCGTCATAGCGCTTGATGGTTTTTGTGACTGCACTTGACGGGTTGACTGACCTACATGTCTTAAAGTAATGATGGACTGTCATTTCTCTTTGCTTATTTGAGCTGTTCTTGCCATAATATGGACTTGGTCTTTTACCAAATAGGGCTATCATCTGTATACCCCCCCTACCTTGTCACAACACAACTGATTGGCTCAAACGCATTAAGAAGGAAAGAAATTCCACGAATTAACTTTTAAGAAGGCACACCTGTTAATTGAAATGCATTCCAGGTGACTACCTCATGAAGCTGGTTGAGAGAATGCCAAGAGTGTGCAAAGCTGTCAAGGCAAAGGGTGGGTATTTGAAGAATCTCAAATCTCAAATATATTTATTTTGGTTACTACATGATTCCATATGTGTTATTTCATAGTTTTGATGTCTTCACTATTATTCCAGAAAAACCCTTGAATGAGTAGGTGTTGTAAAACTTTTGACCGGTAGTGTACGTCTTCTAATCTAGGCGTTTGCTCAGCCATAACTAGGCTCCATCTCTTCTTTCTAGCAATCTCATCAGCCATAACTACATTTGTCTTCTAATCTAGTTGTCTGCTCATCCATAACTAAATCTGTGTCTCCTAATCTAGCTGTCTGCTCTGCCATAACTAGGATACAGTGCATTTGAAAAGTATTCAGACCCTTTAACTTTTTCCACATTTTGTTACGTTACAGCATTATTCTAAAATTGAATAAATTCATTTTTTTCCTCATCAATCTACACATAATACCCCATAATGAAAAGCGAAAACAGGTTTTTAGATATTTTTGCATATATATACATACATACATACAGTTGAAGTCGGAAGTTTACATACACTTAGGTTGAAGTCATTAACTCGTTTTTCAACCACTCCACACATTTCTTGTTAACAAACTATAGTTTTGGCAAGTCGGTTAGGACAGCTACTTTGTGCATGACACAAGTAATTTTTCCAACAATTGTTCACAGACAGATTATTTCACTTATAATTCACTGTATCACAATTCCAGTGGGTCAGAAGTTTACATACACTAAGTTGACTGTGCCTTTAAACAGCTTGGAAAATTCCAGAAAAGGATGTCATGGCTTTAGAAGCTTCTGATAGGCTAATGGACATCATTTGAGTCAATTGGAGGTGTACCTGTGGATGTATTTCAAGGCCTACCTTCAAACTCAGTTCCTCTTTGCTTGACATCATGGGAAAATCAAAAGAAATCAGCCAAGACATCATAAAAAAAATTGTAGACCTCCACAATTCTGGTTCATCCTTGGGAGCAATTTCCAAACGCCTGAAGGTACCATGTTCATCTGTACAAACAATAGTATGCAAGTATAAACACCATGGGACCACGCAGCCGTCATACCGCTCAGGAAGGAGACACGTTCTGTCTCCTAGAGAGTAACGTACTTTGGTGTGAAAAGTGCAAATCAACCCCAGAACAACAGCAAAGGACCTTGTGAAGATGCTGGAGGAAAGGTACAAAAGTATCTATATCCACAGTAAAACGAGTCCTATATCGACATAACCTGAAAGGCCGCTCAGCAAGGAAGAAGCCACTCCTCCAAAACCACCATAAAAAAGCCAGACTACGGTTTGCAACTGCACATGGGGACAAAGATCGTACTTTTTGGAGAAAGGTCCTCTGGTCTGATTAAACAAAAATAGAACTGTTTGGCCATAATGACCATCGTTATGTTTGGAGGAAAAAGGGTGTGGCTTGCAAGCCGAAGAACACCATCCCAACCGTGAAGCACGAGGGTGGCAGCATCATGCTGTGGGGGTGCTTTGCTGCAGGAGGGACTGGTGCACTTCACAAAATAGATGGCATCATGAGGAAGGAAAATTATGTGGATATATTGAAGCAACATCTCAAGACATCAGTCAGGAAGTTAAATCTTGGTCGCAAATGGGTCTTCCAAATGGACAATGACCCCAAGCATACTTCCAAAGTTGTGGCAAAATGGCTTAAGGACAACAAAGTCAAGGTATTGGAGTGGCCATCACAAAGCCCTGACCTCAATCCTATAGAAAATGTGTGGGCGGAACTGTAAAAGCGTGTGCAGCAAGGAGGCCTACAAACCTGACTCAGTTACACCAGCTCTGTCAGGAGGAATGGGCCAAAATTCACCCAACTTATTGTGGGAAGCTTGTGGAAGGCTACCTGAAACGTTTGACCCAAGTTAAACAATTTAAAGGCAACGCTACCAAATACTAATTGAGTGTATGTAAACTTCTGACCCACTGGGAATGTGATGAAATAAATAAAAGCTGAAATAAAATAATTCTCTCTACTATTATTCTGACATTTCACATTCTTAAAATAGTGGTGATCCTAACTTACCTAAGACAGGGAATTTTTACTAGGATTAAATGTCAGGAATTGTGAAAAACCTGAGTTTAAATGTATTTGGCTAAGGTGTATGTAAACTTCCGACTTCAACTGTGTATGTGTATATATATATCTCTTATTTATGTAAGTATTTAGATACACACACCCAAACTGTATTTTATATATATTTTTTAAAGGAAATATCACATTTACGTAAGTATTCAGACCCTTTGCTATGAGACTCGAAATTGAACTCCGGTACATCCTGTTTCCATTTATCATCCTTGAGATGTTTCTTCAACTTGATTGGAGTCCACCGGTGGTAAATTCAATTGATTGGACATGATTTGGAAAGGCACACCCCTGTCTATATAAAGGTCCCACAGTTGAAAGTTAATGTCAGAGCAAAAACCAAGCCATGAGGTCGAAGGAATTGTCCGTAGAGCTCAGAGACAGGATTGTGTCGAGGCACAGATCTGGGGAAGGGTACCAAAAATTGTCTGCAGCATTGAAGGTCCTCAAGAACACAGTGGCCTCCATCATTCTTAAATGGAAGAAGTTTGGAACCACCAAGACTCTTCCTGGAGCTGTCTGCCCGGACAAACTGAGCAATCGGGGGAGAAGGGCCTTGGTCAGGGAGGTGACAAGACACCAATGGTCACTCTGATAGAGCTCCAGAGTTCCTCTGTGGAGATGGGAGAACCTTCCAGAAAGACAACCATCTCTGGAGCACTCCCACCAATCAGGCCTTTATGGTAGAGTGGCCAGACGGAAGCCACTACTCAGTAAAAGGCACATGACGGCCCGCTTGGAGTTTGCCAAAATACCCCTAAAGGACTCTCAGACCATGAGAAACAAGATTCTCTGGTCTGATGAAACCAAGATTGAACTCTTTGGCCTGAATGCCAAGCGTCACGTCTGGAGGAAGCCTGGCACCATCCCTACGGTGAAGCATGTTATATTATAACCGCAATCGATAATAGACAGTACTGTGCAGCCGTCATCATCGACCTGGCCAAGGCTTTCGACTCTGTCAACCACCGCATTCTTATTGGCAGACTAAATAGCCTTGGTTTCTCAAATGACTGCCTCGCCTGGTTCACCAACTACTTCTCAGATAAAGTTCAATGTGTCAAATCGGAGGGCCTGTTGTCTGGACCTATTGCAGTCTCTATGGAGGTGCCACAAGGTTCAATTCTTGGGCCGACTCTTTTCTCTGTGTATATCAATGATGTCGCTCTTGCTGCTGGTGACTCTCAGATCCACCTCTACGCAGACAACACCATTTTGTATACATCTGGCCCTTCATTGGACACTGTGTTAACAAACCTCCAAATGAGCTTCAATGCCATACAACACTCCTTCAGTAGCCTCCAACTGCTCTTAAACACTAGTAAAACGAAATGCATGCTCTTCAATCGAATGCTGCTGGCACCCGCCCACCCGACTAGAATCACTACTCTCGGCGGGTCTGACCTAGAGTATGTGGACAACTACAAATGCCTAGGTGTCTGGTTAGACTGTAAACTCTCCTTCCAGACTCACATTAAGCATCTCCAATCAAAAGTTAATTCTAGAATCGGCTTCCTATTTCGCAACAAAGCCTCCTTCACTCATGCTGCCAAACATGCCCTCGTAAAACTGACTATCCTACCGATCCTTGACTTCGGCGATGTCATTTATAAAATAGCCTCCAACACTACTCAGCAAATTGGATGTAGTCTATCACAGTGCCATCCGTTTTGTCTCCAAAGCCCCATACACTACCCACCACTGTGACCTGTACACTCTTGTTGGCTGGTCCTCACTACATATTCGTCGCCAAACCCACTGGCTCCAGGCCATCTATAAATTACTGCTAGGCAAATCCCTGCCTTATCTTAGCTCATTGGTCACCATAGCAACACCCACCCGTAGTATGCGCTCCAGCAGGTATATCTCACTGGTCATCCCCAAAGCCAACACCTCCTTTGGCCGCCATTCCTTCCAGTTCTCTGCTGCAAATGACTGGAACGAACTGCAAAAATCTCTGAAGCTGGAGACACTTATCTCCCTCACTAACTTTAAGCATCAGTTGTCAGAGCACCTTACCGATCACTGCACTGCACCTGTACACCTTCCAACAGGACAATGACCCTAAGCACACAGTCAAGACAACACATGAGTGGCTTCGGGACAAGTCTCTGAATGTCCTTGAGGCCCAGCCAGAGCCCGGACTTGAACCCGATCTCTCTGGAGAGACCTGAAAATAGCTGTGCAGCGTCGCTCCTCATCCAACCTGACGGAGCTTGAGAGGATCTGCAGATAAGATTGGGAGAAACTCCCCAAATAAAGGTGTGCCAAGCTTGTAGCGTCATACCCAAGAAGACTCGAGGCTGTAATTGCTGCCAATGGTGCTTCAACAAAGTACTGAGTAAAGGCTCTGAATACTTATATATATGGCATATTTCAGTTTTTTATTTTAAATAGATTTGCAAGAATTTCTAAACCTATTTCCTTTGTCATTTATGGGGTATTTTGTATTGATTGAAAATGTGAAAAACGTGAAGGGGTCTGAATATTTTCCGACTGCACTGTACATTTGTATTCTAGTCTAGCTGTCTGCTCAGCCATAGCTAGATTAGAAGACAGATGTAGTTCTCTGCTCAGCCATAAAAAGGCTACATTTGACTTCTAATCTAGTTGTCTGCTCTGCCATAACTACATCTGAATGTATAACATTAGAACACATGGTATAGATGTTACTATACATACTGTATGGATTCCATTATTCCAAGATGGCGTAGCAGTACGGTCGCTTTTATTTTTTCGTCCTGTGTAAATATCCCGTTTCTTGTTTTTTTTGTCTATATTTCTCAATTTTTTACTTTCATTCTTTAACTAAATATACTCTCCTGCAACCCGCCTCACCCAACGTGGAAAGGATTCTATTATTTCTTTATAACTTTCATCAAGAACCGTAAGCTGAAACGTGTGTAGCCGCAATCTGAATTGGCTACCTGCTATTAGTTACCGTTAGCGTCTTCACCACTGTCCGTGGCCTACACTATCCACCAGCCAGCTCTAGCTAGCCTGGACAATTCGTCGGCCAGTCTGCACAGCGTGCTATCGACCCAGCGTGCTATCGACCCATAGCTTATTGGACTTTCTGCCGGAATCACTGGACCCTAGCGCCGGATCATCACAACCAGCTAGCTAGCTGCAACCTGTTGTTGGCTGATTACCATTACCATTGCCATATAGCAAGCACCAGTTAGCCTTGAGCTAGCCTGCTAGCTCCCTGCTAGCTGTGCTGAAGCACCAATTTGAACTGCTCTCGGACTCACATATTGCTGTTCACTGGACCTTATGATCACTCAGCTGCACAGCTGATGCCTGCTGGACTGTTCCTTTACACGGTACTCTGTCCTGTTTAGTCTTAGCCCAAACGTTATCGCTATTTCCAGTTGTGTCTTAGCTCTCTCTAATAACACGTGACTGCTTTATGTGTCTCTCCCATGTCAATTATGCCTTGCCTATTGCTGTTTGGGTTAGTTCTTATTATACAATTTCAATGTAGAACCCCTAGTCCCTCTCAAACTGTCTCATATAGTTCCTTTGTTCCTCCCCCCATACACGCCGAGACCGGCTCAATCGATGCCTCCAATGACGCTATCTCTTTCATTGTTACCCAACACTTAGGATTACCTGAACTGTACTCATATCCTTCCATATCCTTTTCTGTACATAATGCCCTGAATCTTTTCTACAACGCCCGGAGAACTGTCCCCTTTATTCTATGTACCCAACGCACTAGAAGACCAGTTCTTAAAGCCTTTAGTCGTATCCTTATTCTAGTCCTCCTCTGTTCCTCTGGTGATGTAGAGGCTAACCCAGGCCCTGCAGCCCCCAGTATCACTCCTACTCCCCAGGAGCTATCATTTGTTGACTTCTGTAACCGTAAAAGTCTTGGTTTTCTGCACATAAATATCAGAAGCCTCCCTTCCTAAGTTTGAGTTATTCACTGCGTTAGCACACTCCGCCAACCCTGATGTTCTAGCAGTGTCTGAATCCTGGCTTAGGAAGGCCACCAAAAATTCTGAAATTTCCATCCCCAACTATAACATTTTCCGTCTAGATAGAACTGCCAAAGGGGGTGGAGTTGCAATCTACTGTAGAGATAGCCTGCAGAGCTCCATCATACTATCCAGGTCTGTGCCCAAACAGTTTGAGCTTTTACTTCTAAAAATCCACCTTTCCAGAAATAAATCTCTCACTGTTGCCGCTTGCTACAGACCCCCCTCAGCCCCCAGCTGTGCCCTGGACACCATATGTGAATTGATTGCCCCCCATCTATCCTCAGAGTTCGTACTGCTTGGTGACCTAAATTGGGATATGCTTAATACCCCAGCCATCCTACAATCCAAGCTAGATGCCCTCAACCTCACGCAAATTATCAACGAACCTACCAGGTACAACCCTAAATCCGTAAACATGGGTACCCTCATAGATATCATCCTGACTAACTTACCCTCTAAATACACCTCCGCTGTCTTCAACCAGGATCTCAGCGATCACTGCCTTATTGCCTGCGTCCGTAATCGGGTCCGCGGTCAAACGACCACCCCTCATCACTGTCAAACGCTCCCAAAAACACTTCAGCGAGCAGGCCTTCCTAATTGACCTGGCCCAGGTATCCTGGATGGATATAGATCTCATTCCGTCAGTAGAGGATGCCTGGTTGTTCTTTAAAAGTAATTTCCTCTCAATCTTAAATAGACATGCCCCATTCAAAAAATACAGAACTAAGAACAGATATAGCCCCTGGTTCTCCTCAGACTTGACTGCCCTTGACCAGCACAAAAACATCCTGTGGCGTACTGCATTAGCATCAAATAGCCCCCGTGATATGCAACTTTTCAGGGAAGTTAGGAACCAATATACACAAGCAGTTAGGAAAGCAAAGGCTAACTTTTTCAAACAGAAATTTGCATCCTGTAGCACTAACTCCAAAAAGTTTTGGGACACTGTAAAGTCCATGGAAAATAAGAGCACTTCCTCCCAGCTGCCCACTGCACTGAGGCTAGGAAACACTATTGTAGATTTATCACCACCGATAAATCTACAATAATCGAGAATTTCAACAAGCATTTTGCTACGGCTGGCCATGCTTTCCACCTGGCTACCACTACCCTGGCCACCAGCTCTGCACCCTCCGCTGCAACTTGCCCATGCCCCCCCCCGCTTCTCCTTCACACAAATCCAGACAGCTGATGTTCTAAAAGAGCTGCAAAATCTGGACCCCTACAAATCATCTGGACTAGACAATCTGGACCCTTTCTTTCTAAAACTAGCCGCCGAAATTGTCGCAACCCCTATTACTAGCCTGTTCAACCTCTCTTTCGTAACGTCTGAGATCCCCAGAGATTGGAAAGCTGCCGCGGTCATCCCCCCTCTTCAAAGGGGGGTGACACTCTAGATCCAAACTGTTACAGACCCATATCCATCCTGCCCTGCCTTTCAAAAGTTTTTGAAAGCCAAGTCAACAAACAGATCACCAACCATTTCGAATCCCACCGTACCTTCTCCGCTATGCAATCCGGTTTCGAGCTGGTCATGGGTGCACTTCAGCCACGCTCAAGGTCCTAAATGATATTATAACCGCGATCGATAATAGACAGTACTGTGCAGCCGTTTTCATTGACCTGGCCAAGGCTTTCGACTCTGTCAACCACCGCATTCTTATTGGCAGACTAAATAGCCTTGGTTTCTCAAATGACTGCCTCGCCTGGTTCACCAACTACTTCTCAGATAGAGTTCAATGTGTCAAATCGGAGGGCCTGTTGTCTGGACCTATGGCAGTCTCTATGGGGGTGCCACAGGGTTCAATTCTTGGGCCAACTCTTTTCTCTGTGTATATCAATGACGTCGCTCTTGCTGCTGGTGACTCTCAGATCCACCTCTACGCAGACGACACCATTTTGTATACATCTGGCCCTTCATTGGACACTGTGTTAACAAACCTCCAAACGAGCTTCAATTCCATACAACACTCCTTCAGTAGCCTCCAACTGCTCTTAAACACTAGTAAAACTAAATGCATGCTCTTCAACCGAACGCTGCTTGCACCCGCCCACCCGACTAGAATCACTACTCTAGACGGGTCTGACCTAGAGTACGTGGACAACTACAAATATCTAGGTGTCTGGTTAGACTGTAAACTCTCCTTCCAGACTCACATTAAGAATCTCCAATCCAAAGTTAAATCTAGAATCGGTTTCCTATTTCGCAACAAAGCCTCCTTCACTCATGCTGCCAAACATGCCCTCGTAAAACTGACTATCCTACCGATCCTTGACTTCGGCGATGTCATTTACAAAATAGCCTCCAACACTCTACTCAGCAAATTGGATGTTGTCTATCACAGTGCCATCCGTTTTGTCTCCAAAGCCCCATATAATACCCACCACTGTGACCTGTACGCTCTTGTTGGCTGGTCCTCACTACATATTCGTCGCCAAACCCACTGGCTCCAGGCCATCTATAAATCACTGCTAGGCAAATCCCCGCCTTATCTTAGCTCATTGGTCACCATAGCAACACCCACCCGTAGTCTGCACTCCAGCGGGTATATCTCACTGGTCATCCCCAAAGCCAACACCTCCTTTGGCCGCAATTCCTTCCAGTTCTCTGCTGCCAATGACTGGAACAAATTGCAAAAATCTCTGAAGCTGGAGACACTTATCTCCCTCACTAACTTTAAGCATCAGTTGTCAGAGCACCTTACCGATCACTGCACCTGTACACAGCCCATCTGAAATTAGCCCGCCCAACTACCTCATCCCTATATTGTTATTTATTTTGCTCATCTGTACCCCAGTATCTCTATTTGCACATCATCTCTTGCACATCATTCCAGTGTTAATACTAAATTGTAATTATTTTGCACTATAGCCTATTTTATTGCCTTACCTCCATAACTTGCTAAATTTGCACACTGTATATTAATTGTATTTCTGTTGTATTTTTTTTTTTGATTTTTGTTTTGTTTTACCCCATATGTAACTCTGTGTTGTTGTTTTTATCGCACTGCTTTGCTTTATCTTGGCCAGGTCGCAGTTGTAAATGAGAACTTGTTCTCAACTGGTTTACCTGGTTAAATAAAGGTGAAATAAAAAAATAAAATAAAAAATGTTACTATACATACTGTATGGATTCCATTAGAACACATGGTATAGATGTTACTATACATACTGTATGGATTCCATTAGAACACATGGTATAGATGTTACTATACATACTGTATGGATTCCATTAGAACACATGGTATAGATGTTACTATACATACTGTATGGATTCCATTAGAACACATGGTATAGATGTTACTATACATACTGTATGGATTCCATTAGAGCACATGGTATAGATGTTACTATACATACTATATGTTAAGGCTCTAAGTCTATGCTCTATCCCCAGCTCCCCTGGTGTGACCTAAGGCTCAGCCGACATCATGGCCATCTCTCCCACTGTAACCCTACACCTGGACGATGGTGTGGTGCGTGGTCTGGACCTGCAGTCCTGTGCTGCCCAGCTGTGTAAGGGACATGGTCATTGTGTGGCTCAGGGCCAGGCCACCACCTGTGAGTGTATCCTGGGGTACAGAGGAGAGTTCTGCCATGAGAGTGTCAATGAGGAAATCAGGATTCCGCTCACCCTGGGGGTGTTGGCCTTAATCGTTGGTATCCTCATCCTGTCCTTCCTCATTTCTTTCATCAGGCAGAGGGTCAAGGCCAAAAGGCGGTAACTATAGAATCATTATAATCATAATAACTCAATATAAATACAGCCAACTGAACGTATGATGAAACCTTACTCCTTGTGTCGTTATAGGAAAGCTGCAGCCAAGGATTCCAACGGGGTAGAGAAAGGCATTCTGTTGCACCATCATACTCAAGGTAGGACAATTAGCATGAACTAAACTCTAGCTCATGCCACAAAAACATGAATTTCATGCTAACAAAAAACAGGTATGATATGTTGTGATTTACAGTAGTTAAAATAATTAGTATATATGTTTAACGTTTATTAAGTGTTTAACATGGCTAGAGAACTGAATGTCTTCTGTGTGATTTGAATGACGTTGTTTCTCTTCTTGTAGGTTAGGTTGACTGTCCACATCAGAGCACATCCTCTTCATCAGGCTTTATCCCCGGTATAAACAACTATATACTGTAGTACTATTTATATAAGCAACTATATTCTGTAGTACTCTTCATATTAACAACTATATACTGTAGTACTATTCATGTAAACTACATACGCTAGTACGAGTGTTAACTACTATACCATAGGACTACTTATATAAACAACTATGCTGTGGTACTAATATAAATCACAATGGTAGGACTACTTGTATAAAGTAAGGACTGTTTTTTGGCTATAGCTGTGTTCAAATACCCATACTAACATACTGTATACTACATACTTAATGAGTATATATTACATACTATATACTATTTGTTGATTTTAGTATACTGTAAACGAACGGTATCCTTTCAGTTGAGTGTACTAGCATTTCGCCTGTCTACCGGAAGCTGATACTGTTGCTATGCAACTTCTTGTTAGCATAGCTAACAAATTACTAGCTTGACATCTTATGACTTCATTAACAATGTCCATCGAGAACGCACAACGACTATACCACTTAGCTAAGCTAAGAATGACATGAATAAACAAGTCAGTAAACGTTGGGTAGTTAGCATATAGTTAATATACTGGCAAGTTCGATGTATTAGTAGCCAGCTAACTTTAGGTAGCTAGCTAACATACGGTACATACGAGCAACTGCTGTAATGATATGGTATGCAGTTCGTAAGGATAGCGTAGCTAACAAATTGTCAGCCAACATAACGTGTAATGTAACTTATTTGAAAAGTCATTACTTTATTACATTGCTCAACATTTTCTTAACATTTGTCATAATTAGTTAAAGCAGTGAATTTGTATCCGCTCTCGTCGGACTTCGGCTGCATATTTTCCGGCATTTTTTTCAAATCTGAAAATGTTGTGAAGCAACGCCCATTTTCTGAAGAATTGCATTATGGACCCTAAAAGCACGGAAATAGTGTCCACTGCTTGTATACTTCGTATTTTGGCGAATGTAGTACGACATCCAAGAACCTTTGGCATACTAACTATGTCCATACTATGACCAATAAGCATACTACGTACTCAATTTACTTCACAAATAGTGCTGTTAGTATGAGTATTCGAACACAGCTTATGTCTTTACACTGAATGACGTTATGCTTTGCATTCTGGGAAACCAAAGCCTCGACGATCAAACCGAGGTAAACCAGGCAGTCCAGGATCAAACGAAGGTAAACCTGACTGGTTTATATGGAGAGATTTAACTGGTTTTACCTTCATTTGATCCTGGCTTGACTGGTTTACCTTCGTTTGATCCTGGCTTGACTGGTTTATGTCTGATCCTGGCCTGACTAGTTTACCTCCATATGATCCTGGCCTGACTGGTTTACCTTCGTTTGATCCTGGCTTGACTGGTTTACCTCAGTTTCATCCTTTCCTGACTAGTTTACCACCGTTTGATCCTGGCCTGACTGGTTTATGTCTGATCCTGGCCTGACTAGTTTACCTCCATATGATCCTGGCCTGACTAGTTTACCTCCATATGATCCTGGCCTGACTAGTTTACCTCCATATGATCCTGGCCTGACTAGTTTACCTCCATATGATCCTGGCTTAACTGGTTTACCTCCCTTTCATCCTGGTCTGACCTTTTTACCTCTTGATCCTGGCATGACTTTTTTTTTTTACCTCCTTTTGATTCTGGCCTGACTGGTTGACATCCTCTCATTTTAATCCAGGCCTGACTGGTTTACCTCATTTTGATCCTGACCTGACTTTTTTACTTGCTTTTGATCCTATATTGACTTGTTTACTCCCTTTTGATTCTGGCCTGACTCGTCTACCTCCTTTTGGTCCTGGCCTGATTGGTTTACCTCCTTAACTAATTCTGATCCTGGCCTGACTGGTTTACCACCTTTTGGTATTGGCCTAACAGGTTTACCTCGTTTCCTCCTTTTGATCCTGGCTTAACTGGTTTACCTCCTTTCCTCCTTTTGGTCCTGGCTTAACTGGTTTACCTCATTTCATCCTTTTGATCCTGGCTTAACTGGTTTACCTCATTTTGATCCTGGCCTGACTGGTTTAACTCCATTTTGATCCTGGCCTCCTTTTGATCCTGGCCTGTTTAGTTTGACCTCCTTTTGATCCTGGCCTGACCTTTTTAGCTCTTTTGATCTTGGCTTGACTTCTTTTAAACCTCATTTTGATTCTGGCCTGACTGGTTACCTCATTTTGATTCTGGCCTGACTGGTTACCTCCTTTAGATTCTGCCCTGATGATTTTACCTAATTTTTTATCCTTATATGGTGATGTCTACTGTGGACTGACTGGTTTACATGGTGATGTATACTGTGGACTGACTGGTTTATGGTGCTGTGGACTGACTGGTTTATATGGTGATGTGGACTGACTGGTTTATATGGTGATGTGGACTGACTGGTTTACATGGTGATGTATACTGTGGACTGACTGGTTTATATGGTGATGTATACTGTGGACTGACTGGTTTATATGGTGATGTGGACGGACTGGTTTTATGGTGATGTACATATGGTGATGTATACTGTGGACTGACTGGTTTATATGGTGATGTATACTGTGGACTGACTGGTTTATATGGTGATGTTAGTGGACTGACTGGTTTATATGGTGATGTGACGGACTGGTTTATATGGTGATGTATACTGTGGACTGACTGGTTTATATGGTGATGTCTACTGTGGACTGACTGGTTTATATGGTGATGTATACTGTGGACTGACTGGTTTATATGGTGGTCTACTGTGGACTGACTGGTTTATATGGTGGTCTACTGTGGACTGACTGGTTTATATGGTGATGTATACTGTGGACTGACTGGTTTATATGGTGATGTATACTGTGGACTGACTGGTTTATATGGTGATGTATACTGTGGACTGACTGGTTTATATGGTGATGTATACTGTGGACTGACTGGTTTATATGGTGATGTCTACTGGACTGACTGGTTTTTGTGGACTGACTGGTTTATATGGTGATGTATACTGTGGACTGACTGGTTTATATGGTGATGTGGACTGACTGGTTTATATGGTGATGTATACTGTGGACTGACTGGTTTATATGGTGATGTGGACTGACTGGTTTATATGGTGATGTATACTGTGGACTGACTGGTTTATATGGTGATGTGGACTGACTGGTTTATATGGTGATGTCTACGGTGGACTGACTGGTTTATATGGTGATGTCTACTGTGGACTGACTGGTTTATATGGTGATGTATACTGTGGACTGACTGGTTTATATGGTGATGTCTACTGTGGACTGACTGGTTTATATGGTGGTCTACTGTGGACTGACTGGTTTATATGGTGATGTGGACTGACTGGTTTATATGGTGATGTATACTGTGGACTGACGGTATATGGTGATGTGGACTGACTGGTTTATATGGTGATGTATACTGTGGACTGACTGGTTTATATGGTGATGTGGACTGACTGGTTTATATGGTGATGTCTACTGTGGACTGACTGGTTTATATGGTGATGTATACTGTGGACTGACTGGTTTATATGGTGATGTATACTGTGGACTGACTGGTTTATATGGTGATGTGGACTGACTGGTTTATATGGTGATGTATACTGTGGACTGACTGGTTTATATGGTGATGTATACTGTGGACTGACTGGTTTATATGGTGATGTCTACTGTGGACTGACTGGTTTATATGGTGATGTATACTGTGGACTGACTGGTTTATATGGTGATGTCTACTGTGGACTGACTGGTTTATATGGTGGTCTACTGTGGACTGACTGGTTTATATGGTGATGTGGACTGACTGGTTTATATGGTGATGTGGACTGACTGGTTTATATGGTGATGTATACTGTGGACTGACTGGTTTATATGGTGATGTCTACTGTGGACTGACTGGTTTATATGGTGATGTGGACTGACTGGTTTATATGGTGATGTCTACTGTGGACTGACTGGTTTATATGGTGGTCTACTGTGGACTGACTGGTTTATATGGTGATGTGGACTGACTGGTTTATATGGTGATGTCTACTGTGGACTGACTGGTTTATATGGTGATGTATACTGTGGACTGACTGGTTTATATGGTGATGTCTACTGTGGACTGACTGGTTTATATGGTGATGTATACTGTGGACTGACTGGTTTATATGGTGATGTCTACTGTGGACTGACTGGTTTATATGGTGATGTATACTGTGGACTGACTGGTTTATATGGTGATGTGGACTGACTGGTTTATATGGTGATGTCTACTGTGGACTGACTGGTTTATATGGTGATGTATACTGTGGACTGACTGGTTTATATGGTGATGTATACTGTGGACTGACTGGTTTATATGGTGATGTCTACTGTGGACTGACTGGTTTATATGGTGATGTATACTGTGGACTGACTGGTTTATATGGTGATGTCTACTGTGGACTGACTGGTTTATATGGTGATGTATACTGTGGACTGACTGGTTTATATGGTGATGTGGACTGTGGACTGACTGGTTTATATGGTGATGTCTACTGTGGACTGACTGGTTTATATGGTGATGTCTACTGTGGACTGACTGGTTTATATGGTGATGTATACTGTGGACTGACTGGTTTATATGGTGATGTATACTGTGGACTGACTGGTTTATATGGTGATGTGGACTGACTGGTTTATATGGTGATGTATACTGTGGACTGACTGGTTTATATGGTGATGTCTACTGTGGACTGACTGGTTTATATGGTGATGTATACTGTGGACTGACTGGTTTATATGGTGATGTATACTGTGGACTGACTGGTTTATATGGTGATGTCTACTGTGGACTGACTGGTTTATATGGTGATGTATACTGTGGACTGACTGGTTTATATGGTGATGCTACTGTGGACTGACTGGTTTATATGGTGATGTTATGTGGACTGACTGGTTTATATGGTGATGTGGACTGACTGGTTTATATGGTGATGTCTACTGTGGACTGACTGGTTTATATGGTGATGTCTACTGTGGACTGACTGGTTTATATGGTGATGTCTACTGTGGACTGACTGGTTTATATGGTGATGTCTACTGTGGACTGACTGGTTTATATGGTGATGTCTACTGTGGACTGACTGGTTTATATGGTGATGTCTACTGTGGACTGACTGGTTTATATGGTGATGTATACTGTGGACTGACTGGTTTATATGGTGATGTCTACTGTGGACTGACTGGTTTATATGGTGATGTATACTGTGGACTGACTGGTTTATATGGTGATGTCTACTGTGGACTGACTGGTTTATATGGTGATGTATACTGTGGACTGACTGGTTTATATGGTGATGTCTACTGTGGACTGACTGGTTTATATGGTGATGTATACTGTGGACTGACTGGTTTATATGGTGATGTATACTGTGGACTGACTGGTTTATATGGTGATGTCTACTGTGGACTGACTGGTTTATATGGTGATGTATACTGTGGACTGACTGGTTTATATGGTGATGTCTACTGTGGACTGACTGGTTTATATGGTGATGTATACTGTGGACTGACTGGTTTATATGGTGATGTCTACTGTGGACTGACTGGTTTATATGGTGATGTCTACTGTGGACTGACTGGTTTATATGGTGATGTATACTGTGGACTGACTGGTTTATATGGTGATGTAGACTGTGGACTGACTGGTTTATATGGTGATGTATACTGTGGACTGACTGGTTTATATGGTGATGTATACTGTGGACTGACTGGTTTATATGGTGATGTCTACTGTGGACTGACTGGTTTATATGGTGATGTATACTGTGGACTGACTGGTTTATATGGTGATGTATACTGTGGACTGACTGGTTTATATGGTGATGTCTACTGTGGACTGACTGGTTTATATGGTGATGTATACTGTGGACTGACTGGTTTATATGGTGATGTCTACTGTGGACTGACTGGTTTATATGGTGATGTATACTGTGGACTGACTGGTTTATATGGTGATGTATACTGTGGACTGACTGGTTTATATGGTGATGTATACTGTGGACTGACTGGTTTATATGGTGATGTATACTGTGGACTGACTGGTTTATATGGTGATGTGGACTGTGGACTGACTGGTTTATATGGTGATGTATACTGTGGACTGACTGGTTTATATGGTGATGTATACTGTGGACTGACTGGTTTATATGGTGATGTCTACTGTGGACTGACTGGTTTATATGGTGATGTATACTGTGGACTGACTGGTTTATATGGTGATGTCTACTGTGGACTGACTGGTTTATATGGTGATGTCTACTGTGGACTGACTGGTTTATATGGTGATGTATACTGTGGACTGACTGGTTTATATGGTGATGTATACTGTGGACTGACTGGTTTATATGGTGATGTATACTGTGGACTGACTGGTTTATATGGTGATGTATACTGTGGACTGACTGGTTTATATGGTGATGTCTACTGTGGACTGACTGGTTTATATGGTGATGTATACTGTGGACTGACTGGTTTATATGGTGATGTGGACTGACTGGTTTATATGGTGATGTATACTGTGGACTGACTGGTTTATATGGTGATGTATACTGTGGACTGACTGGTTTATATGGTGATGTATACTGTGGACTGACTGGTTTATATGGTGATGTATACTGTGGACTGACTGGTTTATATGGTGATGTATACTGTGGACTGACTGGTTTATATGGTGATGTATACTGTGGACTGACTGGTTTATATGGTGATGTCTACTGTGGACTGACTGGTTTATATGGTGATGTCTACTGTGGACTGACTGGTTTATATGGTGATGTGGACTGACTGGTTTATATGGTGATGTCTACTGTGGACTGACTGGTTTATATGGTGATGTCTACTGTGGACTGACTGGTTTATATGGTGATGTCTACTGTGGACTGACTGGTTTATATGGTGATGTATACTGTGGACTGACTGGTTTATATGGTGATGTATACTGTGGACTGACTGGTTTATATGGTGATGTGGACTGACTGGTTTATATGGTGATGTGGACTGACTGGTTTATATGGTGATGTGGACTGACTGGTTTATATGGTGATGTATACTGTGGACTGACTGGTTTATATGGTGATGTGGACTGACTGGTTTATATGGTGATGTATACTGTGGACTGACTGGTTTATATGGTGATGTATACTGTGGACTGACTGGTTTATATGGTGGTCTACTGTGGACTGACTGGTTTATATGGTGATGTATACTGTGGACAGTGCTTTTCATTGGCAACAGAAAGCATCCGCTGGGGATTGAGGTTTGAAAATAAACACTGTTGTATACAGGCTGTAGTGTTCTTGAAAACAGGTTTCGTCTTGCATACTTTGGATTGCATGACTATCCCTATAGTGCTGCGGAGTGCCTTAGATCAACGGGAAGTTGACTGGCCTCTTCATCGGCTCAATCCCTGGTACATGTATAAACAACTATATACTGTAGTACTCTTCATATAAACAACTATATACTGTAGTACTCTTCATATAAACAACTATATACTGTAGTACTCTTCATATAAACAACTATATACTGTAGTACTCTTCATATAAACAACTATATACTGTAGTACTATTAATACAAGCAACTAAATACTTTAGTACTTTTTATATTAACAACTATATACTGTAGTACTCTTCATATAAACAACTATATTCTGTAGTACTCTTCATATAAACAACTATATACTGTAGTACTATTCATGTAAACTACATACGCTAGTACGAGTGTTAACTACTATACCATAGGACTACTTATATAAACAACTATGCTGTGGTACTAATATAAATCACAATGGTAGGACTACTTGTATAAAGGACTTTTTTTGGCTACTTTACACTGACTGACTTTATGCTTTGCATTCTGGGAAACCAAAGCCATAACGAGCAGCAGGTTTTCTCACACTGATCCTGGCCTGTCTGGTTTATATGGTTATAAAGGCTGTTATGACTGGTTAGTGTGGTGATGCACTCCGTTGCCTGACTGGTTTGTGTTGCCTGACTGTTGCCTGACTGGTTTGTGTTGCCTGACTGTTGCCTGACTGATTTGTGTTGCCTGACTGTTGCCTGACTGGTTTGTGTTGCCTGACTGTTGCCTGACTGATTTGTGTTGCCTGACTGTTGCCTGACTGATTTTGTGTTGCCTGACTTAGTGTTATCTCTGACTCATGACAAGTGACCGATAGGCACACCTAAGCAATGGAAACATTCAGTTGCTCCAAAACATGACAGGAATTCCAACAGTGCTTTTCATTGGCCACAGAGGTTTGAAAATATATACCGTTGTATACAAGTCTGGTCCCCTCGCTGATATAATTTTCTCTTGTAACTGTAAACTCTGTTGTAAACTCTAGTGTTTTTTGTATGTGTTAATTCCAAGCTGCTGGAGTCTCCATCTGGATGTTGGTGAGAACACAGTGGAAGCCTGGTCATGGACCTTTGGAACGCACAACCGCGTTGTTCATTCTATGTAGATAAAATGCTATTATGTTCTTGAATAATTATAGTAGAAGCACTGCGAACAAAATGTTTTATTATTTTAATTTTTTAAGCTTTGTTATTGTATCTGAATTTACATATGGAAATGTTTAAACCTGGGCAAATTCACATTAAACACTGTTTACTTCACTTCTGTGTGGTCAATGTCTCCCAGTGGTATGCTTTTAAACAGATTGTCTATCACATTTGGAGAACCCATCACACTTTGCAGAACTAACCTTTAGATCACTAGGCCTAGTTTTTACCTGTTTATGACATCCATGCACTTGGCCAACAAAACAACTCGTTGGCATTCTGAGATTAGAAAGCAGGGTTTGGAACAAATTATTTTTGGCAGGTAGACCACACACAGTCAAAGATTTTCAGCTTGCAGGCAGACACTGAAAGAAGTTTCTGATTGACAGAAGGATGGCTTTGCATAGGATGGCTTTGAGTTTTGTGGGTTAAAAAGAACGTAAAATAAAGTTATTAACCGATCCCATGCTTTTAAAATAACGGTTCTGTTCCGGAATACGGTTCTGTTCCGGAATAGTATAGATCACTTTAGTTCCACATGTTGGCCCTTTGTCCTGCACCCAAACAATCATGTCCCACATTTTATCAACAAATTAAAACCACTAATTTACAAAAAAAGGTAAATTTGCCACGTATTTCAGACTTCATTTGATGAGAATTGACATTCCAACCTGTCACGTTGCACTTACAAGATATTATATCATAAGGATGTGGTGCTGGTGATGTTAAGCCCCCCAAAATATGAATGTATAGGCTACACTGTCCTGCAAAATCATCCCTTTAAATGTTCACCCTAGCGATTGTCTGTCAACTCTAATTCCTGTGACTTTTGTTTCACTAGTCGACCGTTAAACTGTCAATTCAACAACATGTCAATCCCCAGTAGGAATTAATACAATATATTCAACAGAAAACCCCAACACAACTATAAAAAAAGTGTATTTATTAAAATCCCACAGTAGGAACATAACATGTAGGCCTAACAGCCCTAAAAATCACTTACAGTAGGATCACAACATGTACATTTTAGTCATTTAGCAGACGCTCTTATCCAGAGTGACTTACAGTTAGTGAGTGCTTTTTTTATTGTTTATTTTTTCATACTGGCCCCCCCGTGGCAATCGAACCCACAACCCTGGCGTTGCAAACACCATGCTTTACCAACTGAGCTACATCCCTGCCGGCCATTCTCTCCCCTACCCTGGGCCAATTGTGCGCCGCCCCATGGTTCTCCCGGTCGCGGCCGGCTACGACAGAGCCTGGATTCGAACCAGGATCTCTAGTGGCACAGCTAGCACTGCAATGCAGTGCCTTAGACCACTGCGCCACTCGGGAGATGTAGGCCTAACAGCCCTAAAAATCACTTACAGTAGGATCACAACATGTAGGCCTAACATGTAGGATAACTTGTAGGCCTAGCAGCCCTTATTAAACTAATTTACAGTAGGATCACAACATGTAGGATAACTTGTGCCTAGCAGATAAACTAATACGTAACTGTAGGCCTAACATGTAGGATAACTTGTAGGCCTAGCAGCCCTTATTAAACTAATTTACAGTAGGATCACAACATGTAGGCCTAACATGTAGGATAACTTGTAGGCCTAGCAGCCCTTATTAAACTAATTTACAGTAGGATCACAACATGTAGGCCTAACATGAGATAACTTGTACCTAACCTTATTAAACTAATTTACAGTAGGATCACAACATGTAGGCCTAACATGTAGGATAACTTGTAGGCCTAGCAGCCCTTATTAAACTAATTTACAGTAGGATCACAACATGTAGGCCTAACAGTCTATCCTCCTGGAATAGAATGTAAAGTGTATTTAGACAGTTAAGTCCACAATGATTTGAGCTCACAGATCCTGACCCATCCAATATTTAAGTGTGTATATATATATATATATATATATATATATATATATATTCCATGTTCTATGGAGCTGACATAGTAACCATTTACAAATGACTACCAAACATCTTCAAATACAAAAATGCCATAGGCCACATCATAGGCATATTCCTAAAAGTGTGAAATACTTTTTAGTTCTATCATATTCACCCAAACAACAAGATTAGGTGTAGTTAAAATGTGTTTTATGGTTAAAACAACATGCCTACATGTAGAGGTAAATGTCCTTCATTTGGTAGATATATCTTCTATAGCACTGTACAGTACATGTCACAACTTCTATCAATGGCAACTGACCCTCTTCACCATAATGTCCTCACAGATCAGCGTCATAAGCAGGTCGTCTTCCTCCGTACGAGGTGCTCTTTGCCCGGGGAAAGTCCGCCTCGTCTTCCATGGAGTCTTTAGAGTAGGGGACGCTGCTAGCGCTGCTCAGGGTTCGGGCGATGCTAGGCACCTCGATGCGGCGCCGTGGGGGTTTGGTGTTTCTGAAGTGTGCGGTGGTCTCCGAGATTCGCGTCTCTCCGCGGTTCTTACCGCCACAGCAACGACACATCCCGATGCACATGACCAAGCCGCCCAGTAGCTCGAAGATGCCCCCGATGTATCCCAAAATAATACAGTAGCCGACGCGAATGTCGGTGCTGGATGCTGCGATGCTTTTGAGGATGTGAGTGTACCATGCAATAGGGATGATCGTCATGACTCCCGACAGAAAGATGAGTATTCCCCCCAGCCCGGCTACTGTCCAGTTCGGGTGGTCTGTCCAGCACCTTACCCCGGGGGTTGCCGTGGCCAGCCCGATCAGAGTCAGTATCAGAGACGCTACCATCAAGCCCTGGGCGACCACTATAATCTGGTTGTTGAAGTAGGTTATGTCATTTTGGTTACAGAGGACCACTCGGGATGAGTCGGACGCCAGGCATATGTCCCAGATGCCTTGCTGAAGGAACGTATCAGGCGGGTTTGAGGGGATAGTGTGGATGGTTCTCCAGTTGGGAGAGACTGTCGCTGTGAGGTTTAGGATCCAGCCGCAAGGGGCAAGGACCATTCCGAAGATAAAAATGCCCGGGGTGCGCAACGAAGTGCGGATCCACTGCTCAGTTTGGCTCGGCATAGCTGCTGGACTGCTGTTACTAACCTGTTCAGGTGATACAGCAGCACTAGCCTAGTCTAAGTAAACTGAAGTCGACAGTCTGGAGTGTTGTCTTAAAAACTTGTCAGACTGAAACTGAGAGGGGAGGTACCTTGATTACCGACAAGCTGGGTGTGGTGTCACCTGTTGCATCTGGTTTAGACAGCTTCTAACTCGTCAAACCTGATATAGGCTATTATACGACTAACTTTATATGTGTATCTAAATGTTGGGTTTCAGAAGTAGGCTATATCAGCATAGTTAATAATATGCTAAAATACACGCACATTATATTATACAAATAAATTGCCGCCTTTTCATTTTAGTATCATTCTCCTTACGTTATAACATATAGGCAGTTTAGCCTAATAAGAAAGGAACCAATCACGATAATGCATTTAACTGACTGTATGAATAATATCGATACGTTTTGTATTATTGCTTCGTCGAAACTGAAAGCATGAATGGGAATGTGGTCATCAGAATACTAGGCTTCCTCGAAACTGAGAATGTTCTGGAATGTCTTCTACAGAATGTGGCTGTACAGGAACTGTCCTGTCATGAAAATGTTCAATCGTGGTGGTGATGATAGTGACTATGGTGGTGACGATGATGATGAAGTCAATTGATGCAGGGAGAATTAAACGTTTGGTCCTACACTCTAAAAATTGTTACATTAGTCCTTTATACAGTATAGTATACCTGTCTGCATGGGAAGATTGGGCTGGACCATCTTTTAATGGGGGTGGGCTGGTCAAAATTGACCCCCCCCCCCAAAAAAAAGTGTATATGTGTGTATATGTATATATACTTTTTTGGGTCAATTCTGACCAGCCCACCCCATTAAAATGTGGTCTGGCCCAATCTGCCCATGCAGATTTTTATGGTTTAACAAGAAAATGTGGAAAAAAGTTAAGCGTTGTGACTACTTTCTAAAGGCACTGTGCGTGTACACACACACACACACACACACACACACAGTGCTTTCATAAAGTAGTCACACCCCTTTACTTTTTTCCACATTTTCTTGTTAAAAAGTGAGATTCAAATGGATTTAATTGTCCTTTTTTGTCAACGATCTACACAAAATATTCATGTCAAAGTGGAAGAAAAATTCTAACGTTTGTAAAAATAAAAAATAAAAATAACACTAACTTGACTAGATAAGTCTTCAACCCTGTGAGCATGTTACAGTCACCTGTGATTACAGCTGTGAGCCTTTCTAGCTAAGTCTAAGAGCTTTCCACACCTGGACTGTTCAACACTTGCCCATTATTCTTTTCAAAATTCTTCAAGTTCTGTCAAATTGGTTGTTGATCATTGCTAGACAACCATATAAATGAATTGTCCAAAACGCTTGAGATATCAACAGCCCCCGTTCTCACTCTTAATGACACAGAAATCAAATGCCTAGTCAAAATCCAGACCTAATCCCAATTGAGAAGTGGCAGGGCTTGAAAACCCCCAAATGTCACTTTTTTTCACAAGTTCTTACTGTGGAATGCAATGTTTGGTTTTCGCCAGGCATAATGGGACCCATCTCATCCAAAAAGTTGACTCAAGTTTGCCAAAAAGCACCTGGATGATCATCAAGAACGTTCTATGGACAGATGATTCAAAAGTATAACTTTTTGGACGACATGGTTCAAGTAATGCCTGGCGAAAACAAAACTCTGCATTCCACAGTAAGAACATCATACCAAAGGTCAAGCATGGTGGTGGTGGTGTGTTGCTTTGGGGATGCTTTGCTGCCTCAGGACCTGGATGACTTGCCTTAATAGAAGCAACCATGAATTCTGCTCTGTATCAGAGAATTCTACAGGAGAATGTCAGACCATCCGTCTGTGAGCTGAAGCTGAAGCGCAGCTGGGTCATGCAGCAAGACAATGATCCAAAACACACAATCAAGTCTACATGAAAATTGCTAAAAGCAACAAATTGGAAGTTTTGGAATGGCCTAGTCAAAGTCCAGACCTAATCCTAATTGAGATGTTGTGGCAGGACTTGAAACGAGCAGTTCATGCGTGAAAACCCACACGTCACTGAGTTAAAGCAGTTCTGCATGGAAGAGTGGGCCAAAATTCCTCCACAGTGACGTGAGAGACTGATCAACAACTACAGGAAGCATTTGGTTGGAGGCATTGCAGCTAAAGGTGGCACAACCAGTTATTGAGTGTAAGGGGGCAATTACTTTTTCACACAGGGGAATTGGGTGTTGCATAACTTTGTTTCTGAAATAAATATGTAATTGTTGTGTTATTTGTTCACTTATGTTCCCTTTATCTAATATTAGGTTTTGGTTGAAGATCTGATAACATTCAGTACCACAAATATGCAAAAGTAGAAAACACACACCTACACATATTTAGGACTAGAAATCAGCTCCACAGGGAACTGTGATCCTGGCTGTGAATGAACTGAAAGACCAACCAAGGAGGGTTTTCTCTGCCATTAAACAATCTATTAAATTAGACATACCAATTAGAATCTGGCTCAAAATATTCGAATCAATAGTAGAGGAGCTGCTGGTTGCAAACATGAATAAAACCTGTTTGTTATACGGAGTAGCAAGCTTCTATCATTTTGGGACAGAACTCTCAATCAATGGAGACTAAAGAAAAAGTAACAATTTACATTTGTGTGTAAATGACTTGTATATCAATAGTGTATATTGTCTTTTTGTGTGTTATTGCATTATTCTGATTCTAGTTGCTTCAGCTTGATCCTTACTGAATCTAGGTGGCAGTAGTTACATGTATCTATGTCCCGGTGAATCTATGTGACAGTAGTTACATGTATCTATGTCCCGGTGAATCTAGGTGGCAGTAGTTACATGTATCTATGTCCCGGTGAATCTATGTGACAGTAGTTACATGTATCTATGTCCCGGTGAATCTAGGTGGCAGTAGTTACATGTATCTATGTCCCGGTGAATCTATGTGACAGTAGTTACATGTATCTATGTCCCGGTGAATCTAGGTGGCAGTAGTTACATGTATCTATGTCCCGGTGAATCTATGTGACAGTAGTTACATGTATCTATGTCCCGGTGAATCTAGGTGGCAGTAGTTACATGTATCTATGTCCCGGTGAATCTAGGTGGCAGTAGTTACATGTATCTATGTCCCGGTGAATCTAGGTGGTAGTAGTTACATGTATCTATGTCCCGGTGAATCTAGGTGGTAGTAGTTACATGTATCTATGTCCCGGTGAATCTAGGTGGCAGTAGTTACATGTATCTATGTCCCGGTGAATCTAGGTGGCAGTAGTTACATGTATCTATGTCCCGGTGAATCTATGTGACAGTAGTTACATGTATCTATGTCCCGGTGAATCTATGTGACAGTAGTTACATGTATCTATGTCCCGGTGAATCTAGGTGGCAGTAGTTACATGTATCTATGTCCCGGTGAATCTAGGTGGTAGTAGTTACATGTATCTATGTCCCGGTGAATCTAGGTGGCAGTAGTTACATGTATCTATGTCCCGGTGAATCTAGGTGGTAGTAGTTACATGTATCTATGTCCCGGTGAATCTAGGTGGTAGTAGTTACATGTATCTATGTCCCGGTGAATCTAGGTGGCAGTAGTTACATGTATCTATGTCCCGGTGAATCTAGGTGGCAGTAGTTACATGTATCTATGTCCCGGTGAATCTAGGTGGCAGTAGTTACATGTATCTATGTCCCGGTGAATCTAGGTGGCAGTAGTTACATGTACAGTGGGGAAAAAAAGTATTTAGTCAGCCACCAATTGTGCAAGTTCTCCCACTTGAAAAGACGAGAGAGGCCTGTAATTTTCATCATAGGTACACGTCAACTATGACAGACAAATTGAGAAAAAAAAATCACATTGTAGGATTTTTAAAGAATTTATTTGCAAATTAGGGTGGAAAATAAATATTTGGTCACCTACAAACAAGCAAGATTTCTGGCTTTCACAGACCTGTAACTTCATCTTTAAGAGGCTCCTCTGTCCTCCACTCGTTACCTGTATTAATGGCACCTGTTTGAACTTGTTATTAGTATAAAAGACACCTGTCCACAACCTCAAACAGTCACACTCCAAACTCCACTATGGCCAAGACCAAGGAGCTGTCAAAGGACACCAGAAACAAAATGTTAGACCTGTACCAGGCTGCGAAGACTGAATCTGCAATAGGTAAGCAGCTTGGTTTGAAAAAATCAACTGTGGGAGCAATTATTAGGAAATTGAAGACATACAAGACCACTGATAATCTCCCTCGATCTGGGGCTCCAAGCAAGATCTCACCCCGTGGGGTCAAAATGATCACAAGAACGGTGAGCAAAAATCCCAGAACCACACGGGGGGACCTAGTGAATGACCTGCAGAGAGCTGGGACCAAAGTAACAAAGCCTACCATCAGTAACACACTACGCCGCCAGGGACTCAAATCCTGCAGTGCCAGACGTGTCCCCCTGCTTAAGCCAGTACATGTCCATGCCCGTCTGAATTTGCTAGGGTGCATTTGGATGATCCAGAAGAGGATTGGGAGAATGTCATATGGTCAGATGAAACCAAAATAGAACTTTTTGGTAAAAACTCAACTCGTCGTGTTTGGAGGACAAAGAATGCTGAGTTGCATCCAAAGAACACCATACCTACTGTGAAGCATGGGGGTGGAAACATCATGCTTTGGGGCTGTTTTTCTGCAAAGGGACCAGGACGACTGATCCGTGTAAAGGAAAGAATGAATGGGGCCATGTATCGTGAGATTTTGAGTGAAAACCTCCTTCCATCAGCAAGGGCATTGAAGATGAAACGTGGCTGGGTCTTTCAGCATGACAATGATCCCAAACACACCGCCCGGCAACGAAGGAGTGGCTTCGTAAGAAGCATTTCAAGGTCCTGGAGTGGCCTAGCCAGTCTCCAGATCTCAACCCCATAGAAAATCTTTGGAGGGAGTTGAAAGTCTGTGTTGCCCAGCGACAGCCCCAAAACATCACTGCTCTAGAGGAGATCTGCATGGAGGAATGGGCCAAAATACCAGCAACAGTGTGTGAAAACCTTGTGAAGACTTACAGAAAACGTTTGACCTGTGTCATTGCCAACAAAGGGTATATAACAAAGTATTGAGAAACTTTTGTTATTGACCAAATACTTATTTTCCACCATCATTTGCAAATAAATTCATTAAAAATCCTACAATGTGATTTTCTGGAAAAAAAAATCTCATTTTGTCTGTCATAGTTGACGTGTACCTATGATGAAAATTACAGGCCTCTCATCTTTTTAAGTGGGAGAACTTGCACAATTGGTGGCTGACTAAATACTTTATTTCCCCACTGTATCTATGTCTCGGTTTGTGTGTTTGTAGCGGCTACAATGTAGCCAGCCTGTCTCAGAAGTAACCATAGGATACAATCACACGTTTATCACATTCGCCACGATTCGTGTTTATGGCGCGTAATTTGAGCTGAGTTGTATCTCTATGTTGCTGCTTTATTTTGCAACCCAGCAGTTGTCAAAGTCCCTGAAGGAACAGCGCGTGTCTGTTGAATGCCGGTCTATTGGTTATAATCAGTCCCAGGTTGAATTCTTACATGACGGTAGGACTTTCACACTAGGCTGCTTACTACTGTAGGCTTCTGTGCATTATGTTCAGTGGAGCCATTTTTGTTCGGTCCTCTGTGTCAGTGTGACACTAGCATAGTAGGCTATAGTTAGAGATTGTAACACCAGATAATGTGATTAAACGCAAACATTTTGGGAGCCATTATCCTGGGAGTTACAGATTTGCCATGAATCGAGACCGAAGATGGTATCGCCAATACCAGGTTAGTTGAAAAATCTCTGGCGACTTTTTGTAAAGACAAACCTGTAACTCCCAGTATAATTAGAGTAAAATCCTATTGAAACACCAAAGGAGGCTACAGTCTGATTGACCCAATAACTTTTAGTAGCCTAGAGTGTAATGCTAGTTGGTCGACCATATGTCAGATTTATCAGTAGATGGTGATCTTTAAAAAAAAATAAAAAATAATATGCCATTTAGCAGACGCTTTTATCCAAAGCGACTTACAGTCATGCGTGCATACATTTTTGTGTATGGGTGGTCCCAGGGATCGAACCCACTACCTTGGCGTTACAAGCGCCGTGCTCTACCAGCTGAGCTACAGAGGACCACATGACTAGTCTTCTCTAACATCTAGACGTTTTAGAACCATTCATGTTCTACTGCTGAATACAATGCCTTTACATGTGGATCATATCATGTGATGTCAGTTCATGACATGCCGCTCAGCTGCTTTGTGCCAGATCTTTGTTTGTGTGACACATAATAATAGTAATAATATAGATATTTAGTTTGTGGAGTGCATTTCCCACACTCACTGAATGACCAGCAGACTTCTCCATTCAGGTAGAGCTAGTGTTATGATGTCCTGCTGTCAGACTGCACCTGTGTTGTACCTCTACCATAGGTTCCTCCTCGCCCTCCTCCAGCTCCGGTCCATTCCTCCTTCTCTATAACCCATACAAAGGCTTGTATCCACATCAATACAGTCCTGAAGACTGGGTCTGAGACCCATAACTACCCCACATCAACACGGCCCTGAAGACTGGTTCTGAGACCCATAACTACCCCACATCAACACAGCCCTGAAGACTGGGTCTGAGACCCATAACTACCCCACATCAACACAGCCCTGAAGACTGTTTCTGAGACCCATAACTACCCCACATCAACACAGTCCTGAAGACTGGTTCTGAGACCCATAACTACCCCACATCAATACAGTCCTGAAGACTGGTTCTGAGACCCATAACTACCCCACATCAATACAGTCCTGAAGACTGGGTCTGAGACCCATAACTACCCCACATCAATACAGTCCTGAAGACTGGGTCTGAGACCCACAACTACCCCACATCAACACAGTCCTGAAGACTAGTTCTGAGACCCATAACTACCCCACATCAATACAGTCCTGAAGACTGGTTCTGAGACCCATAACTACCCCACATCAACACAGTCCTGAAGACTGGGTCTGAGACCCATAACTAGCCCACATCAACACAGCCCTGAAGACTGGTTCTGAGACCCATAACTACCCCACATCCCTCTACCTCTACCCCATCCCCCTGTCTCCCTCCTCCTCTCTACCCCATCCCCCTGTCTCCCTCCTCCTCTCTACCCCATCCCCCTGTCTCCTCCTCTCTACCCCATCCCCCTGTCTCCCTCCTCTCTACCCCCATCCCCTGTCCTCTCTCTCTACCCCATCTCCCCTGCTTCTCATCTCTACCCCATCCCCTTCTCCTCCCTCTCTCTTCGTCACTCCATCATCTCTGCCCGTTGTCTCCTCCTCTCTCACGTCCAATCATCCCCTCGCCTGTCTCCCCTCCTCCTCTCATCACTCTGTCTCCTCTCCTCCTCTCTACCCCGTCACATGCTGTCCCTCCTCCTCTCTACCCTCCCCTGTCTCCCTCTCTCTACCCCATCCCCTGCGTTCCTCATCTCATCCATCCTGTCTCCCTCCTCCTCTGCCCCATGCGTCCTCCTCCTCTCTCCCCCATCCCTGTCTCCCTCCTCCTCTCTCCCATGTCTCCTCATCTCTACCCCATCCCCCTGTCTCCTCCTCATCTCTGACCATCCTGTCTGTCCTCCTCCTCTACCCCATCCCCCTGTCTCCCTCATCTCTCTACCCCATCCCCTGTCTCCTCCTCCTCTCTACATCTGTCCATCTCTCCCCGCTCCTCCTCCTCCTCTACCCCATCCCCTGTCTCCTCCTCCTCTAACCCCCCCCTGTCTCATCATCATTTTGCCGCCCGTCGCAATGTCCCATCATCATCTGCCCCCGTCCCCTGTCTTCACCATCATCTCTCCCTGCCCGTCCTGTCATCATCATCTCATCTGCCCCGTCCCTAATCTTCATCATCATCTCTGCCCCGTCCTGTTTACATCATCTGCCCCGATCACATATCTCCACATCATCTCTATCCCCGTTCTTTGCATCATCTCTGATCCCCTGTCTCATCATCATCTCTTACCACGTCACACCGATGTCCTATCATCTCCTCTGCCTCCATAAATATCACCATCCTCTCTACCCCGTCATAGTCTCTACCATCCCCTTCTCCTCTCCGCGTCCCCATTATCTGCTCATCCTCTCTGCCCCCGTCCCCCTGTCTCCTCATCCTCTCTGCCCCGTCCCATAGTCTCCTCCTCCTCTCTCCCGTCCTGCCCTCATCATCTCTGCCTCGTCCTGTCTCCATCATCCCTGCCCGAAGTCCTCATTCTGCCTTCGTCACATTCAATCCTCTGCCCCTGTCCCGATGTCATCCTCATCGTCTGCCCCGTCACATAATGTCATCATCATCTCTGCCCCCGTCCCCACTCATCACTCTCTGCCCCCTCCCCACATCATCATCTCCTTCCGTCACTAGTCCTTCCGCCCAGTCCCCCGTCTCCCCCTCCTCTCTGCCCCGTCCCCCCAGTTCCCCTCCTCTCCCCCCCCCCCCGTCTCCCCTCCTCTCCACCATGTCTCCCCTCCTCTCTACCCCATCCCTCTCCCCCCTCCTCTCTACCCCATCCCCCTGTCTCCCCCCTCCTCTCTACCCGTCCCCAGTCTCCTCCTCCCTCTCGATCCCCCAGTCTACCCCATCCTCCCCTCCCACCGTCTCCTCCTCTCTACCCCATCCCCATGTCTCCCCCACTCACTCTCTGCCCCCATCCCCCGTCTCCCCCTCCTCTCTGCCCCATCCCCCTGTCTCCTCCTCCTCTCTGCCCCATCCCCTCCTGTCTCCCCCCCTCCCATCTTCTTCTCCCTCTCTCTACCCCCATCCTCCTTTCCCATCACCCTCCCTCTGCCCACCCTTCTCCACCTCCCTTCCCATCCCTGTCCCTCCTCATCCTCTGCCCCAGTCCACCCATGTTCTACCATCATCCTCTCTGCCCCATCCCTGTCTCCCATCATCTCTGCTCTACGTCCTTCCATCATTCTGCCCCGTCCCATAATGTCTCATCATTCTGCCCGTCTACCCTTCCCCCCCTCCATCCCCGTCCCTGCTCTCATCATCCTGCCTCCACCCTATCACTCCACCTCTCTGCGCCCCTCCTGTCTCTCTCTCGTAATGTATCATCCTGTCTGCCCCCGTCCACGTCCCTCTGCCCCGTGTCTCCATCATCTCTGTCCCATCCCTCCTGCTCCCATCATCATCTGCCCCAGTCCTGTCTCATAATCCTCTCTGCCCCCGCCATGCTCATCATCATCTCTGCCCCCGTCCCATAGTCACTTTCATCATCATCTCTGCCCCGTCCCTGTCTAAATATCACTCTCTGCTGTCACCTAGTCATAATATCATCTCTCCGTCCCTGTCCTTCTCTCATCTCTGCCCCCGTCCACATTCTCCATCATCTCTGCCCCGTCCCCCTGTCTCCCCCATCATCTCTGCCGCGTCATAATATCCCCATCATCTCTGCCCCGTCCCATGTCTCATCATCATCTCTCCCTCCCGTCGATTCATCATCATCTCTCTTCTCCTGTTATATCATCCTCTGCCCTCCGTCTCCTGCATGTCCATCATCCCCCCACATAACATCATCATCATCTCTCCCTTCGTCCCACGATGCTCCATCATCATCTCTGCGTCCCGTTGCTCATCATCATCTCTTACGCAGCCTTCTCATCATCATCTCCACATTCCCACTTCCTCATCATCTTCCTCTGCCCGTCACATATGTCTCATCATCATCTCCTTCGCCCCGTCCTGATCTCCTCATCTCTACCCCGTCCCCTGTCTCCTCATCCTCTCTCTGCGTCCCCTGTCTCCATCATCCTCTCTCCGTCCCCCGTCTCCATCATCACTCTGCCCCGCAACCTCCACCTCTCTTACGTCTGTCTCATCACCATCCTCTGACCCCTTATCATCTATCATCCTCCTCTCCCACAAACTTCATCACCTCTCTGCCCATCATGTCTCATCTCCATCTCTGCCCGTCGATGTCATCATCCTCTCTGTCTCGTCCCCATATGTCATCCCATCCTCCTCTCTCCCTCCCCCGCTCCCGATGTCACATCATCTCCCCGTCACACAATCCTCCCATCATCTACCCCACCGTCCCCTGTCTCCACTCATATCTGCCCCCGTCCCCGGGTCTCCCCCTCCTCTCTACCCCATCCCCCGTCTCCCCCCTCCTCTCTGCCCCATCCCCCGTCTCCCCCTCCTCTCTCCCCCGTCCCCGTCTCCCCTCCTCTACCCCCATCCCCCAGTCTCCCCTCCTCCTCTCTACCCCGTCCAGTCTCCCCTCCTCTCTCTGCCCCATCCCCCGTCTCCCCTCCTCTCTGCCCTACATCCCCGTCTCCCCTCCTCTCTGCCCCGTCCCGTCTCCCCCTCCTCTGCCCCGTCACTGCCCTCCCCCTCCTCTCGCCGTCCCCCTCATCCTCTGCTTTACGTCCCATCATCTCCTTCCGTCACATCATTCTGCCCCCATCACGCCGCCCACATCTCTGCCCCCGCCTTCCATCATCTCCCGTCACATCATCTCTCATCTCCCCCCTCTGCTACCCATCCCCTGTCTCCCGTCACATCATCTGCCACGTCCTCTATTTCACATCTCTACGTCCACATAATGCCACATCATCTCTGCTCGATCCCGTGTCCACATCATCTCTGCTCGTCCCTGATCTCCCCATCATCTCTGCCCCCGTCACATAATGTCACATCATTCTGCCCCGTCCCCATAGTGCATCATCATCTCTTGCCCCATCACCTGTCTCATCCTCTGCTTCCACAATCCCATCATCATCTCCTGCCCTCCCGTCCTCAATGCTCTACCTTCATCATCTCTGCTCCCCGTCCAAATTATCATCATCTCTGCTCCCATAGCATCATCATCATACCATCCGCAGTCCACATGTCATATCATCATCTCCCCCGTCCCCGTCATTGTCATCATCATCTGCCCCGTATGTGTCATTATTTCCCCCCATCTCTCTGCCCGTCCTCCATCATCACCCTCCCCCCTCACATAAATCTTCATCATCATCTCTGCCCCCGTCACCCACTGTCTCCTCCCATCCTCTCCGTCCTTGTCATCATCATTTGCCGTTCATCATCATCTCTACACGTCCACATAATGTCATCATCATCTCTGCCCCCGTCCCGTCTAATATCATATCATCTGCCCCGTCCTGATATCTCATCATCATCTGCCCCCGTCGCGCGATGTCTGCATCATCCTCTCTCGCCCGTCCCCGCGTGTCATCATCATCTCCTTGCCCCGTCCCTTGCCTGCTCCATCATCATCTGCCCCCGTCCCATAATGCTTCATCATCATCTCTGCCCCGTCCTCTCATCATCTCTGCCTCCTCCTCTCCTGCCATCATCCTGTCTCCCCATCCTCTGCCCCCGTCCCCGCCGTCATCCCTCTATCTGCCTCCCGTCTCATATCATCTCTGCCCCGTCCACAATCTCCCCTCATCCTCTGCCCCCGTCCCCAGTCTCTTCCTCTCTCCCCCCGTCCCCGTCTCCCCTGCTTCTCTGATCCCATCCCCAATGTCCATCTCCTCCCGATCCCCCATCTCCCCCTCCATCTCTGCCCCCGTCCCCCGTCCTCCATCCTCTCTGCCCCCGTCCCCGATCTCCTCCTCATCCCCCTCCGTCCACCACCTTCATTCTGCCCCGTCCCCCATCCTCTCTGCCCCCGTCTATCTCTGCCATCACCTACTCATCCTCTTACGTCCCTGTCTCCCTCATCATCTCTACGTCCCTGTCTCCACCCTCTCTGCCCCGTCATGATCTCATCCTCCTCCCCCCAGTCTGTCTCCCTCCTCATCATCTGCCCCGCATCATACTGTCATCACTCATCTCTGCACCGTCTGATATCCATCCTCTGCCCCGTCTGCTCAATATCTTTGCGTCCTGTCATACCCCATCTCTAATGTCCACATCCTTTGCCATCACATGATCATCTCTGCCCCCCCTCCATGTCTCACTCATCTCCCGTCACCCTGGTCTCCCATCCTCTCTACCCCACCTCCCTGTCTCTATCATCATCGCCCTACGTCTGTCTCACCATCATCTCTGCCCCGTCCCTGCACATCACCTCTGCCCCGTCCAATCTCACCATCATCTCTACCCCCGTCCTGTCCACCCTCCCCCTCATCTCTGCCCCAATCCCCGTCCCCTCCTCTCTGTCACATCCCACGTCTCCATCATCTCTGCCCCCCCGTCCCCCGATCTCCCCACCCCTCATCTGCCCCGTCCCCATGTCCCCTCATCCCTGCCCCCGTCCCCGTCTCCCCCTCCTCTCTGCCCCATCCCCCCCCTCTCCCCACCCCCATCTCCTCCGCCTCCCGCCTCTGTTCCTCCTCCTCTGCCCCGTCTCTGTCCCCATCATCTCTGCCCCCTCTCTGCCCCTGCCCCCCTCCTCTCTGCCTCCGATCCCCCTCTCTGGCCCATCCCCATCATCTCTACCCTACATCCCTGATCTCGCATCCTCATCTACCCCACGTCCCTGTCTCCACCATCCTCTCTGCTCCCCGTCCCCATCATGTCCATCCTCTCTGCCCCGTCACATAATATCATCACCCTCTCTCTCTGCGTCCACATCATGTCTCCCATCCTCTCTTAGTCACGCCCATCATCTGCCCCTCCCCCTGAATGTCACATCATCTCTGCCCCGTCCCTGTCTCCATCATCATCTGGGCCTCGTCCATGATCTCACATCATCATCCTGCCACGTCTAATGTCATCATCATCTGCCCCCGTCACCTGTTCTCCATCATCATCTGCCCCCGTCCACATGTCTGTCATCATCTCTGCCGCGTCCGCAGTCTCCTATCATCGTCCCTGCCGTCCATAGTCTTCATCATCATCTCTGCCCGTCACTGTGTCATCATCATCTGCCCGTCACATGATGTCATCATCATCTGCCCCTCGTCACTGATATCCTCATCTCTTGCCCACGTCACACGATGTCCTCACCTGCCCCGTCCCATATCGCATCATCTGCTCTACGTCCCCCTGTCTCCATCATCACTCCTCCCCCGTCACATAATCTCATCATCATCTCTGCCCCGTCCTCATGTGATCATCATCTCTGCCCCGTCCTGATCTCCATCATCATCATCTGCCCCGTCATAATGTCCCATCATCATCTCTTGCCCCGTCCTTCCTCATCTCTTCTGCCCCGTCTGTGTCACATCATCTGTGCCCCCGTCTCATACATCCCGCCGCTGTCCAATCATGTCGCCCCTCACATCTCTGCCCCCGCCCACCTGATCTACCCCATCATCTCTGCCCCGTCCCCTGTCTCACCCATCATCTCTGCCCCGTCCCCTGTTCCTCTCATCCTTCCCTGCCCCGTCCCTGTCACTCCCCCCCTCCCAATCTCCCATCCTCCTACCCCATCTGTCTGCTCTCATTCCGTCCCCTCATCCTCTGTCCTTCCTACCCCCATCCCCCTTCTCCATCCTCTCTCTGCCCCCGTCCCCAGTCTCCCTCCTCTCTGCCCCGTCCCCATGTCTCCTCCTCTCTCTCTGCCCCGTCCCCTGTCTCCATCATCATCTCTGCCGTCCACTGTCCCCATCACTCTCTCTTCGTCACACGTCTCTGCCCTCCTGCTCTGCCCATCCCCTGCTCCTGCCATCTATCTGCGTCCCCTCTCACATCTCTGCCCATCCCCTGTCCCTGCCTCATCTCTGCCCCGTCGCCAATGTCCCCTCTATCTCTGCCCATCCTCCCTCCTCTCTGCCCCGTCCCCCATGCATCCTCTGCCCCCCCGTCTCCCCCTCCTCTGCCCCATCCCCATCCTCTACCCCCTCCCTCTCCCCCATCCTCTCTGCCCGTCCGTCTCCCCTCTCCCCTCCTCTCTCTCTCGTCCCATCCCTCCCCTCTCTCTACCCCTCCCCGTCTCATCCCTCCTCTCTGCCCAGCCGGCGGTCATCATACCCCTCCCGTCTCTATCCCCTCATCTCTGCCCCCGGTCACATCTATTTCCCACATGTCACCCCTCTACCCAATCTCCATCCTCTGCCCTCCCCACTCATCTCTTCGCTTCCTCATCTCTGCCTCCCCCGTCCTCTCTGCACCCCATCTCTGCCCCTCCCCGTCTTCTGCCATCACTCTCTGCCCCCGTCCCCGTCCCATCCTCTCTGCCCCCTCATCACATCCTCTTGACTCCTGTCCCCATCATCTCTGCCCCCGTCCTGTCTCACATCATCTCTGCCACGTCCCCTATAATTCCCATCATCTCCTGCCCCCGTCCCATAGATATACATCCTCATATCTCTGCCTGCCTCCATAATATATCATCATCTTTACCCGTCCCATAACATGTCATCATCATCTACTGCCCTTCGTCACATAATGTCACATCATCTCTGCCCCCGTCCTGTCTCTCATCCTCTCTCCGTCCCAAGTCATCATCATCCTGCCACGTCCCTGTGTCCATCATCTCTGCTGCCCACGTCTCTCCCCATACCCCATCATCCCTCCTGTCCCATCATCATCTCTGCCCCCGATCATCATCTCTGCCCCCGTCACATGTCTCCATCATCATCCTGCCGCCACATCATCCCTTCCCCCCTCCCTGCATCTCGCTTCCATCATCCCTTGCCCCGTCCCATGTATCATCATCCGCCCTGTCACCATCATCTCTGCCCCGCCTGTGTGCATTCTCTCCGCCCCCTACCGTTGCATCATCCTCTCTGCCCATCTAGTCTCCCATCATCATCTCTGCCCCGTCCTCTCATCATCATCTCTGCCCGATCCCCTGTCTCATCATCTCTCTGCCCACTGTATCATACCTCCTACTGTCCCTCTCTCCTCTAGCCCATCCTGCCACTCTGCCCTATGTCTCCATCATCATCTCTGCTCCCCAACTGTCTCATCCTCTCTGCCCCGTCCCTGTCCCCCCTCTCTCATCTCGCCATCCCTGTCGCCCTCTGCCCGTCCCCTGTCTCCCCTCCTCTCTGCCCCCTCCATATCACTCATCTCCCATCCCCATCTGCCTTCCCTCCTCTGCTCTGCCACCTGTCATCTTCTCCTCTGCCCCACACCTTCTTCCTACATGTCTGCCCGTCCATAGCCCATCACTCATCTCTGCTCCGCGTCCACCTGCCCATCATCACTCTCATACACCATCACCTATCATCCTCATCCTCTCTGCCCCATCCCCTTCCCTCCTCTGCCCCCGTCCTCTCCCCCATTCTCCTCTCTGCTCCCTCTTCCTATCCCCGTCTCTCTCATAATCCTCCCCCCTCCGTCATCTCTCCTCCCACCGCGTCTAATCTCCTCGTTTCCCGTCTCCATCATCATCCTCTCTTGCCCCGTCCACCATGTCTCCATCATCACTCTCTGCTCGTCCCCCTAATAATCATCATCTCTTTTGACCATCCCCTTGTCTCCATCATCCTCTCATCCCCGTACCACCCTCTGCTCTTCCTCCGCGTACACCCCTGTCTATCTCCTCTCTACCCCATCCCCTTCTCCCTCATCATCTCTTGCTTATCCCTGTCTCCACTCCTCTCTAGCCGTCCCTGTCTCCTCTCATCATCTCTCCCCCCCATAGCGTCCCTCTCATCATCTGCCGCCACATCCCTGTTCACATCATCACTCTCTGCCTGTCCCATATCTCACCCTCACCCTCATCTCCCTGTCTCATCTCTCTGCCCCCGTCCCCAAATGTCACATCATCTCTGCCTGTCACCTGTTTCTCTACCCCCCTCTCACCGTCGCGTCACCAATGTCATCCTCATCTGCACTGTCACATGATCTCCATCATCATCACTCCGCACTCGTTGTCATCCTCTACTTGCATGTCATCCTCATCTCTGCTTTGCGTCCCCCTGTCTCATCATCCTCTGCCCCCGTCCTGCCTCTCATCATCCTCTCCCAAGTCCCAAATCCTTCCTCATCTCTGCCTCGTACCCCTCCCTGCTCATTCATCTCTGCCCCTCGTCCTTCCCCCTGGCGTCTACGTATCCTTATTCTCTGCCCCCGTCACATAATGTCACATCATCTCCTGTCGTCTCCATCACTCATCTCTGCCCGTCCCAATGTCATCATCATCTGCCCCCATCCTCGGTTCACATCATCTCTCCCGCGCACTGTCCCCATATCATCACTCTCTGCCCTATCTGCCTCACATATGTCTAATCTCCCCGTCATAATGCAACATCCGCCCCTGTCACATATGTGCAGTCATCATCTGCGCCCCGTCCTCGAGTCTCATCATCGTCTGCTTTGCCTCCTGTGACAGTGAAATCATCATCTCTTGCGACGTCCTCGTGAAATATCCATCATCATCATCTTGCTTCCTCTTGATGTCATCATATCTCCCCCCCGTCTAGTGTCCATCATCATCTCTGCTGCCCGTCCACATATATGCTCATCATCATCTCTTTCGCGGCGATCTCATCTTTTTTTGCTGTACCAATGTCATCATCATCTCTGCCGCGTCCATAATGTCATCATTCTCTCCCCGTCACATCATGCCCATCATCATCTGCCCTGCGTCACACATGTCATCATCATCTATCCCGTCAGTGTAGTCATCACTCTGCATAAATATCTCTGCTTTGCGTCACACGTCTCCATCATCTCCTTTAGTCCGCACCTCAATGTAAACATCATCACTGCCCGTCGATTCATTTCTCTCTGTACGTCCAGTGTTGCTCATCATCTGCTAGTCCACGTAATGTCATCATCATCTCTGCTTGCCGACTCCGTTGCACTGCATCTCATTGCCGGCGCTGCACTCCTAATCTCCATCATCATCTCTGCCCCGTCACTGATTTCATCATCTCTGCCCCCGTCACATAATGTCTTATCATCATCTGCCCCGTCCCCGTCTCATCATCATACTCTGCCGTCCCATGGCCCCACTCTCTCGTCCGCCGGCTCATCATAACATCCCTTCATCTCTGCCCCCGTCCACATAATCACATCACTCTGCTCCCGTCTGATAATATCATCATCATCTTCTGCCGTGTTCATTCATTCATCATCTCTGCCGTCCGTCTAATGTCATCTTCATCTCTCCTGCCCCGAAACTCCGCCCTCATAAACTCATCTCTGCCGTCACGTATATCTCACCATCTCTCTGCCTGATGTCCATCACCATCGTCTCTGCGTCCATGATGTCCTCCATCTCCTCTCTACGCCCGCGCATCGTCTCCATCATCATCTCTCCCGTGTTTTCGTGTTCATCATCTCTGCTCGTCTGAATGCTTCCTCATCCTCCCCCCGTCCTTACTTCCTATCTCTGCTGATCGCGTCTCAAATCTGCTGCTCTGCACAGTCATCATCACCTGTCCATGTCATCATCTAATCTCTGGTCCTGTCTCTATCCCTGTATCATATCATCATCTCTCTACTCGTCATGATGTCATCATCATCTCTGCCGATCTCCGCATCGTGCTCATCCTCCGTCTCTGCCCGTCCTGTCTCCATCATATCTCTGCCTACTCTGCCCCGTCACATAGCTTCATTATCATCTCTTGCCGATCCATAATGTCACATCATCTCTCTGCCGATCATGCCTCATCTCTTCCCTCTCCCCTCTCAACATCTGCCGATCGCCGTACTCATCATCATCTGCATCCCACATAATTTTGCAATCATCATCTGCCGTCGCCTGTATAATATCCGCTGCTCTGCCGCCATGTCAAGTATCATCATCCTCTCTACCCCGTCACCCAATACATGCCTCATCTGCCCCGTCCGCTCGATGTGCATACTCCTTACCCCCACTTGCCCATCATCCTGCCCCCGTACGCATCATTCCTCTTCTGCGTCCTGTGTCATCTCATCTGCTCTGATGTCACATATCTGGCGTCCTCGTATCCATATCACTCTCTTGCGTCCATGAAATCTCATCTCTGCCCCGTCGCATAATGCTCATCATCATCTCTTGCCCGTCCCGCTATATCATCTCTGCCCTCTCCACGATGTCCTCATATCTCCCTGCCTCTCCACAATGTCCTGTCTCTCATCTCTTTACCATACATGTCTATCCTCCTCTCTGCCCCCGTCCCTTCTTCTTCTCTGCCCCCGTCCACATAATTCCCATCATCTCTGCCCCCATCCCATGTCGCATCATCCCTCCTGTCTACGCCATGATGTCACCTTTCTGCTCTCCCCCATATGTCTCCTCATCTCTGCCCCTGTCCATCCTTGTCATCTCTCTCTACGCGTCCACCTGATGTCATCATCATCCCTGCCCTCGTCCACATGATGTCCCATCCTCATCTCTGCCTCGTCACATAATGTCATCACCTCTCTGCCCCGTCCTCATATGTCATAATCATCTCTACTGTCGCATGATGTCATCATCATCATCTGCTTTTCTCTACCCGTCCTGTTCATCATCTCTCCTATCACACCAATGTCACATCCATCTCTGCCCCTCTCCGTCTGCGTCCATATCATCTCTGCCCTTCGTCCTGTGTCATCATCATCTCTCGCTATACTGTCTCATCATCTGTCTCTGCCCCGTCACGAATTGTCATCATCATCCTCTGCGTCCCCAGTGTCATCATCATCTCTGCCCTCCTGATCTCCTTCGATCTCATCATCTGCCCCGTCCCTCTCCCCTCATCTCTGCCCGCGTCCCACCCTGATCTCATCATCTCTGCCCCGTCCCTGTCTCCCATCTCATCTGCCCCGTCACGTGTTCCGCATCCTCATCTGCCCCGTCTGTATGCCATCTCTGTCTGCCCGCAGTTCCCTCTTCTAACCTGTCTCATGTCATCATCATCCCTCTCCCATCCTGCTGTCACCATCACCCCTACTTTGGTCTTCTACATCCAATGTCTCCTATATCATCTGCCCCCGTCACCTGTGTCATCCTCCTCCTGCCCCGCGCCATCCTGTCATCATCATCTTCTATCTCATACGCTTACTTCTTCTCTACCCCTCTCTGCCCATCCCGCTGTCATCATCATCCTCTCATCCCTTCCATCTCTGCCCGTCTGTCTCTTCATCCCTCACTCCTCTGCCCCGTCCATAATGTCATCATCATCTCCTGCCACCGTCCCACATAATGTCCGCATCATCATATCTTTGGAGTCTACATAATGTCCCTCATCATCTCTGCGTGTGTCCCTGTCTCACTCTCATCATCTACCCATCCCTTATAATGCCATCATCATCCTGCCCCCGTCCACTGTGTCCCATCATCATCTCTGCCCCGTCGCCTGGTCTCATCATCTCTGCCGCCGTCACAATGTCTCCATCATCATCTCTGCCCCATCCTGATGTCATTTCATCTCTGCCCCGTCACATATTCTTCATCAATCCTCATCTACTGTCACATTCCCTATCATCATCCGATCTTGTGACCTTCACATCCCCTCTGCCCCGTCTCTCTCACTGTCTCCCTCATCTGCTACCCCTGTCCCATATCATCCTGCCCCGTCCATAAATGCCCGTCAATCTCTGCCCTCGTCCACATTATTCTGTATCATTCTCTGCGCGTCCCCCCATCATCGCTTGCTTTGCTCCATAATCCCCCTATCATCCTCCGCTCCGCGTCATCATAATCTTCATCCATCATCCTCTACCCCGTCCATGTCACATCACCTCCTGCCCTCCTACCTCATCTCCCTGCTTCGTCCGGTCCCATCTCTCCCCCCTCCTCTGCCATCATCCTTGTCGTCCGAATGTCTTTGTCCCTCCTGTTCAAATCATCTCTGCCCCCGTCCTGTGCTCGGCCATCATCTCGCCCCTCGTCGATCGAACCATCGTCTCTCATCTGCCCCGTCCTGATCTCATCATCCTCTCTGCCCCCGTCCGCCCTGTCATCATCCTCCCTACCCCGATCCTGTCTCATCATCATCCTCTGCCTCTCCGTCCCATCCCTTGTCATCATTCTGCTACCGATCACTACTTCTCTACCTTCCTCTCTAACCCCGTCACCCTGTCTTCCTCCTCCTCTCTGCTGGCGTCCCATCTTCTATCTCTGCTCTCATTCGTCATCTCATAATACTGCCGTCGATCATGTCCTCTCTGCTTTTAATCACCAATTCCATCATCATCTCTGCATCATAATGCATCATCCTCCGTCTCTGATGTCGTCATCATTACATTCCGTCCCCTATAATGTCATCATCATCCCTCCTCGTCCCATAACGTCCACTGCCCGCCTCATCATCCCTGCGCCGTCCTGCTGTCTCTGCCCCGTATATCACATCATCTCTGCCCGTCCTAGTGTACATCATTCCCTCCTTGCCCCGTCCGCTTGTCTCATCATCTCTGCCCCCCGTCACCAGTCGGCATCATCATTCCGTCACATAATCCTCGTGCTCATCTGCCGTCCCATGATGCTGGCATCATCATCTCCCCCACATAGTCCCGCATCATCTCTCGCCCCGTCACATAGTCTTGGCATCATCATCTCTTTGCCCCGTCGTCGTCATCATCATCTCTACCACAGCCTTGTCCTCATTCTCATCTCTAGCCCCGCGCCCGATGTCATATCATCTCTGCCCCCTGATCCACTGATGTCATCATCATCTGCCCCGTCCCATGTGCTTATCTCTGCGTCGCATAATGCATCCATCCTCTCGTCCGTACATAATCTTTTCTGCCGTCCTCATTATCTCGCATCATCTCTGCTTTGCCCGCTCATCATCATCGGCCCTTTGCCGTTCACAAATGTACATCATCTCTGCCGTCCTCAATCTCACATCATCTCTGACGTCTACATACATCATCATCATCTCTGCCCCGTCCACTGCATCTCATCATCTGCTTTGCGTCTATCATCATCATCTGCTACCGTCCTCGCTCATCCCGTCATCATCTCTGCCCCGTCCCAGAACTTATCACATCATCTCCTTCTCTCCCCCCCGTCACAAACACGCTCCCAATTCATCATCTCTTGCCCCGTACACTCCTGATGTCATCCCATCATCTCTGCCCCGTCCATATGCATATGCTTCTCCCATCCCCAAATGTCTCCCATCGTCTCTTTATCCACCTCTATGTTCATCATCTCCTGCGCCTTCGAGATGTCATCATCATCTCTTCGCAATGTCTCCATATCATCTCTCTGCCCATCACGTGATTCATCATCATCTCCTGCCCATCACCCAATGTCTCTATCATCATCTCGCGTCACATAATCTTCATCATCCTCTGCTTTTTACGTCCATAATGTCATCCTCTCTATCCCTCCCATCACATAGTCATCCCATCATCTCCTTCCCGTCCGCCTCTCTGCCATCCCGTCTGCCTCATTGCTCTTCCCCGTCCGCGTCTCATCACATCTTCCCCATCTTTCAGCTTGGGAAATCATGTCCGCCCCGTCCTCGCGCATATTCTCCTCCCTCTGCCCCGTCACTATGTCAATAATCTCTTTCGCTTCTCATCTCTACTCCGTCCTCTGCACTTCTCCTCATCTCTGCCTCTGTGTCCACCTCCTCTGTTTCACATAGCATCATCCTCCTCCTCTACCCCGTCCCATAATATCATCATCATCATCTGCTGCCGTCAAATGTCACATCATCTCTCTACCCAGTCAATGTCATACTATCCTCTGCCCCCGATAGTCCCATCATCTGTCTCCATCCCATGTCATCATCATCTCTCTTTACGCCGTCCCCTGATCTTGGCCTCATCTCGCTCTCTATTGCCGTCTCATCATCACTCTCTGCCCCGTCCCACATAATGCTCCACTCATCATCTCTGCGTCCCCATGGCCTTACATCTCATCTCTGCCCCCCCTCCCAATGTCCTCCCCATCCTCATCTGCCCCGTTCCCTAGTCTCATCCTCCATCCTCTCCAATCCCCTGTCTCCTCTTCTCTCCCCCGTCCTGCTCTCTCCTCCTGCGTCTGCCATTTTTTACATCTCTTCGCCGTCGCCTGTCATCACATCTATCTCTGCCCCCATCCCCCTGTCTCCTCATCCTCTCTTTGCCATCCCCTGTCATAATGTCCATCATCATCCTGCCCCGTCCCGGTGTCATCCTCTCTTCTGCCGTCCTGATCGTCATCATCACTCTTGCCTGTCCTGATCTCCATCATCATCTGCCTTGTCACCAAATGTCATCCTCATCTGCTTTGCCATCATGCCTCAGTCACTCATCTGCTTTTTCCATGATGTCATCATCATCTTTCGCCCCGTCACATAATGTCATCATCCTCTGCTATTCATGTTCACTCATCATCTGCTCTACGTCGCATAAATGTCTTCCTCATCACTCTCCTGCTCCCATCCCTCCATCATCTCTCCTCCTGTCTCCCTCTATCTCTGCCCCCGTCCATAATTCCCACATCATCTTTTGCCACCGTCCCTGTTTCATCATCTGCATCATAATATCCCATCATCATCTCTGCCCGTCCCTGTGTCTCACCATCTCATCTCTGCCCCGTCCCCTGTCTCCATCATCATCTCTGCCCTCCTTCGTCTTTCCAAATGTCCCTCATCATCTACTGCTTCCGTCCGTCACTCATATACCATGCCCCATGCCTGTGATCGATCATCTCTGCCCCGTCCACGATTGTCCATCTCATCTCTGCCCCCGTCCAATGTCCACATCATCTCCTGCCTCCCGTCCACCTGTCTCTATCTCTCTGCGTCCCTTCCATGTGTTCTGCCCTCTCTGCCCCCGTCCTGTGCGCATCATCATCATCTGCCCGTCACATAATGTCATCATCATCCTCTGCCCCGTCCCAAGTGTCCATCATCATCATCTGCCCCCGTCCTAATATCATCATCATCTCTGCTACGATCACATAGTGCATCCTCTCTTCGCGCCCCGTCTCATCATATATCTGCCTATCTGCCCCCAATCCACATCATCTGCACGTCATAATTCATGTCTGCGTGATACGAATGTACATCATCATCTGCACACGTCACTGTGTCATCCTCATCTGCCCCGTCCACATGTCACATCATCATGCTGTCGTCCATAATCTTCACATCATCACTGCCTCGTCACATAAATGCATCATCATTCTGCTTTGGTCACATAGTGTCAACATCTCATCTGCCCGTCTGTCTTCATCATCGTCTTGCAGTCATCAGTCATCATCTGTGTCTTTAGTCACATAATGTCATCATCTCTTCCCCGTCACTTTATAATGTCTATCTGTATGCATCGCTGGCCTGTCATCATCATCCTGCCGTCCTAGTCATCATCATGTCCTGCCCCCGATCACCATGAAATCTCCATCATCATCACTGCCCCGCCCAGCCATCACTGTCATCATCATCTCTTCCTGCCGTCACATAGTCTTTGGCATGCATCTCTGCTAGTCAGCTAATCTTGTGTCCATCTCTGTTGATTCATGCATATTCTTCACATTCATCTCTAGTCACATGTTATCATCATATCTGCTTTGGTCACATACATCTGTCATCATCTCTGCCACGTCTAGTGTGGCATCATCTCACATAGTCTGCTGGTCCACTTATGTCATCATCATCTCTTGCCCCCGTCCTGATGTCATCATCCTCTGCCCCCGATCACACATCATCTCACATCATCTCTTCGCGTCCCTGTATCATCTGCCGCACGCAAATAATAACCATCATCATCTTCACCTCCCCATCTGTGTCTATCATCATCTGCTGCCGTCCACATAATCATGTCATCTCTGCTGATCACATGAAATGTCATCATCATCTGCCCGTCACTGTGTCATCATCCTCTGCCCCGTCCTGTCTTCCTCATCATCTCTGCGTCCATGATGTCATCATCATCTCTGCCGATCTCGCAATGTACATCATCGTCTCTGCTGCGTCCACATATCTCCCCATCATACATCTCTGCCTCGTCTCCTGTGTGCTCATCATCTTGCCCCCTCTTACGTCTGTCACATCATCATCTGCAGCCACACGTCCTGCAATGTCACATCATCTCTGCTTTTGCAGTGCCTCACGTCATCGATCTCTGCCGCAGTTCATGATCATAAAATACATACATCATCGCGTCACATGGTCGCCATCATCTCTGCCGTCGCATGTCATCATGTCTTTTACGTCCAAATGTCGCCATCATCATCTGCCTGATCCCGCCTCAATGTCGCATCATCTCTGCCCCCGTCCCACAATCATCCATCATCATCTCTGCTTGGTCACATGATAATCATTTCTGCCGTCGCAATGTGCATCATCATCGCCTTGCCCCATTTCCCGTTCTTCATCATCTTCTCTGCTCACTCCTTTGTCATCATCGTATCTCTGCCACCGTCACGTGATGTCATCATCATCTCTTGCCCGATCACGCATGTCACATCATCATCTGCTTTTACCCGTCCATCAATGTCATCTCGCCAGTCACGCATTGTCATCGTCTTATGCCGTCCCATGATATCATCATCATCTCTTAGTCACTAATGTGCATCATCATCTGCCCGCGTCACGCCAATATGCGCCATGTCATAGCCACGTCCCGTGATGTCATTATGTCTCTTTGATCATCGATCATTTTTCTCCCAGCCACAGTCCTTCATCATCATCTCTGCACGATCACTCATCGTCATCATCATCTGCTAGCCTCATAATGTCGCATCATCATCTCTTGCCCGATCCCACCTCTCATCATCATCTCCTTTCCGATCACATCATCGTGCATCATCTCTGCCCCCGCCCGTCCCATCATCATCTCTGCCCCCGACCACACTCTGCCCCGTCCTGTGTCATCATCCATCTCCGCCGTCTTGCTATCATCGTCTCTGCCGATCACATAATCATCATCATCTGCCCCCGTCACGCATGTCATCTCTCATCATCTTGCCCGCGTCCCTGTGTCATCATCCTCTGACGTCCATCATGTCCATCATCTCTGCCGATCGCGCAATGTATCATCATTCTTGCCAGTCACGATCTTCACTCATCATCTATGCCCCCCGTCCCCCTGATGTCCTCATCTTCTCTGAGTCACGCAATGTCACATCATCTCTGCCCGATCACATAATGTCACTCATCTCTGCCTCGGTTCACCTCAATCATCATCATCTGCACCGTCCACACCAACATCATCATCATCTTTGCACGTCACTCAATCATCATCACTGTCCTGCGATCTCGCTCATCATCTCGCTCGATCTGATAATATCATCATCTCTGCCCGTCACATAATCTGGCATCATCTTCCTGCTTCGTCCCATGTTGGCATCATTCTCTGCTTCGATCATAAATGTCATCATCATTGCTTTCTGCGCCCGTCAGCATAACATCATCATCATCTGCTCGTACATACCATCATCATCATCTTCACCCGTCCTGAACCATCATCATCATAATCCGCTCCTGTGTCATCATTCGTTCATCTAGCCGATCACATGATGTCATCATCATCTTCGCTCCTGTGTCTCATCATCTACCCATGTCACCATAAAAACCATCATCTTTGCCCCGTCTCCTGATGTCCATCATCATCTGCCGTCCCGTGTGGCATCATCATCTCTATGCCCGCCCCATATAATGTCACATCCTATCTGCCCTTCCATAATCTGCATCATGCCCACTGTGCGATGTCTCACATCATCATCTGCACGTCACTGATGTCCCATCATCATCTCTGTCTAGTCACATAGTGTCATCATGCTCTAGCCGTCCATAATGTCCTCATCATCTCCTCTTGCGTCCATAACTGTCCATCATCGTCTCTTTGCGTCGCATGTCATCATCATCCTGCCCCCGTCACATAATCTTCCACATGATCATCTCTGCTTTGGTCTCCAGTACGTCTTTATCATCTGCTTAGCCCGTCCACATAATGTCACCATCATCGCACGTCGCGTCTCATCATGTCATAAATCATCATCTCATTTCGCCGTCCATAATGTCACATCATCCTCTTAACAGTCACATCTTCATCATCATCATTTCTGCCCGTCCATAGTCTTCATCATCTTGTCTTTGCTTTGTCATATTCTTGCCATTCATCATCTTACTCCGATCCACATGATGTCATTGTCATCTGCCCGCGTCGCATAATCATCATCATCATAACGTCATCTTCATCATCATCTGCCCCCGTCCTAGTGTCATCATCATCTGCTTTGATCATCATCAAATGTCATCATCATCTGCCCGCGTCCCTGTCTCATCATCTTTTGCCCGATCCCACATGATGTCACACATCATCTCTGCCCCCGATCACACCAAATAATATCATATCTCTGCTTCGCGATCCTATGTCATCATCATCTCTGCCCCGTCACATAATGTGCTCTCCTATCATCTTTTTCACGTCCGCTAGTCTCCTTTATCGTGTCATCATGTCTTTGCGCCACATATTCTTCATCATCATCACCTGCCGTCCCATAGTCTCCGTCATCATCTCTTTATAATGTCATCATCATCATCTGCCCCGTCCCTCTCCGTATCATCTCCTTGCGTCACACCTGATGTCCTCATCTCTGCCCCCGTCCCTGTCTATCCATCATCTCTGCCCCGCCCCATTCTGTTTACTCATCATCTCCGCCGATCCATAATGTGCATCATCATCTCTGCCCCCGTCCCAATGTCATTATGTCTGCCCCGTCCTGTCTCCATCATCATCTGCCCCCGTACCGCGATATCATCGATCATCTCTGCCCCGTCACACATAAATGTCCATCATCACATCTGCCCCACGATCCACATAATGCTCCATCATCATCTGCCCCCGTCACCTCAGTCACATCATCATCTCTGCCCCGTCCGGCAATGTCATCATCATCTCTTTGCAGTCACACACCCCATACTCTCCTCATCATCTCTCCCCTTTGATCACATAATCGTCGCATCATCTGCGCCCGTCCTGTCTCATCATCTCTCCCCCCGCCCGTCCGCAATGTCATCATCTCTGCCGCAGTCCCACGCGTGTCATCCTCTCTCTGCCTCGTCCACTGATCTCATCATCATCACCCCTCTACTCATTCGCCACATAAGTTCATCATCATCTGTACGATCCGTGTCATCATCATCTCTTACTTTCCGTCCCACGATGTCATCCATCTCGCTATCCTGTCATCTTGCATCATCTTCCCCGTCACGCACCTGTAAAATAAATCATCTCTGCCCACGCCACATAATGTCCCCATCATCCACCCGTACCTGCATCACTCACTGCCTCGCCATCCCATCATCTTTGCCCGTCATCTCACATTCTCCGTCCCCGCACATCATCCCTTCATCATCCTGCCGTCCCTTCCTTCATCATCATCTCTGCTTTGCGTCATGATGTCATCATCTCTTTAGCCCACACATATCATCATCTCTGCTTCGCACATAATCGTCATCATCATCTAGCCCCCGTCCAGCAATCGTCATCATCTCCTGCCCGCGTCCCATAGTCTCACATCATCTCTGCCTTACGTCCCTGATGTCGCATCATCATCTGCCCCCGTCCACGGTCACCTACTCTCTGCCGATCCACATAATCTCCATCTCATCTCTGCCCCGTCACCTGTCTCCACCATCTCTGCCCCCGTCACTCCTGTCATCCTCTTCTCTGCTACAGTCAATGAGTCTTCCCCATCATCTGCCCAGTCCTGTGTCCATCATCATGCTTTAGATCCTGATATCATCATCATCTCTGCCCCGATCCATAATGTCCTCATCCTGCTTCTCCTGGCACTCGTCCACATAATGTGCATCATCATCTGCGCCGTCCCTGTGTCATCATCTCCTTCCCCGTCCACCATCATCTTCCCGTCGATAATCAGTCTCATCATCATCTCTGCCCCGTCTGTCTCCTATCATCTCTGCCCCCGTCCATAATCTCATCTTCATCTGCCCCCGTCCTGATGTCATCATCATCTCTGCGTCCCTGTCTCCATCATCATCTTTAGCGTCCTGTCTCCATCATCATCTCTGCCCACGATGCGCATGTCTCCTCTCCATCTCTCCCCGTCGCGTTATATGTCATCTTTGTTGATCCATGATATCATCATGTCATTTTACGTCATAGATACATCATCATCTGCGTGATCATAATGTCGCATCATCATCTCCTGCCCCGGTCACGCAATGTCATCGTCATCTCTGCCCGCGTCACAAATGATAATATCATCATCTGCTACCGATCACATGATCATCAATTCATCTTTTGATGATCACATGTCGCCATCATCATCACTCTTGCCCCCGTCACACATAATGTCGCATCATCATCTCTGCCTTTACACGTCGAAGTGTCATCATCATCATATACTTTGCAGTCACACCATAATGTCGTGTCATCATCTCTTTGCTGATCACATGATAATATGTTCCATCTCTGCTTTGCGTCACATAATGTCATCATCATCATATTTGATCCTGTCTCATCATCATCATATGTCTGCGCCATATATAAATATCATATCCCTTCTGCCCGAGTCCTGAAATGTCGTCATCATCTGCTTTGCGTCACATAGTAATCATCATCTCTGCTTTGGTCACATAATGCATCATCCTTCTTCCCCACTCTACCCATCATCATCTGCTCGTCCACGCAATGTCATCATTCATACTCTGTCAAATTCTCATCAACTGCCTATAATATCATCCATCTGCCCCCGTCCACCACTGTAAACGCCTCATCATCATCTGCTACGTCCCATGATCATCATCATCTCCTGTCCCCGTCCATGATGTCATTCCTTATACCATCATCAAATGTTATCCTGCTGACACTGATCCCCTCTGCTTTGAAGTCCATCGTCATCTCATCTGCTTTGCGTCCTGCATATCATCCTCTTTTGCGTCACCATTCATTGTCATCTCTGCCCCGTCCAATAAACTTCCGATCCTGACTCTCACTCATCATCTCTGCTTCTAGTCATAATGTCACATCATCATCTTTACACGTCCCTGTCTCCGTGTCTGTCATCTCATCTCTGCCCCCGTCACAATGTCATCATCATCTCTGCGATCACGACCGTGTCATCATCATCTGCTTTACGTCCCAATATCATTATATCCTCTCCGTCCCGCATAATCCCTCATCATCTGCTAGTCCTGTCATCATCTTCTCCCCGTCCACTGTCTCATCATCACCTGCACGTCACGCATCATCATCATCTGCGTCTGCCTGACCAAATATCATCATCATCTCTGCCCCCGTCCGCGATGTCATCATCGTCTGCCCTCCTCTGCCGATCCGCATAATCGTCTCATCATCATCTGCTTTGCGTAACACGTCACCGGGTCAATTATCATCATCTGCCCCCGTCCCATGTCTCCATCATCTCTGCTGATCCCTCGAAATGTCATATCATCTGCCCCGACACATAAGTGTCGTCATCATCTCTGCTGATCCACACATCTCATCATCATATCTGCCCCGTCCCTGTGCTCATCATCATCTCTGCCCCTACCGCTGTCACATAATACATATATCGTCTGCTTTGTCACAATCACATCATCATCTGCTTGCGTCATATATCTTGCCCCATAATGTCACATCATGTAATGCCGTCACATAAATGTCCTATCATCACTCTGCCCCCGTCCCCTGATGTCATCATCATCTGCCCTCGTCCACATCATCATCTACCTCTGCCCCGTCCAACATCATCTCTCTGCGCCCCTTCATTTCCCCGTCCTCATCTCTGTCCATACTGCTTCATCTCTTACGATCACATGATATCCATCATCTCCGCCTGATCATAACATCATCATCTCCTGCCCCCGTCCTGTCCCACATCATCTCATTTGCGTCCACATATTATCTCTGCCCTCATCATCTCTGCCCACCGTCACATGATGTCATATATCTGCCCACGTCCCATCATCCTGCCGATCCTAATGCCATCATCCTCCTGCCCCCGTCCCATAAATGTCACATCATCTCCTCCGTCCTTCACTCATCTCTTACGTTCCATCATCATCTCTCTGACGTTTACTGTCACAATGTCACATCATCATACATATCTGCTTCCCCCGTCCCCTGTCTCTAGCATCACTTGCTTATCGTCCCCTTTGATGTCCATCATCCTCTGTCTTTATCTTTCATATTCGCATCCTACATCTCTTAACTTCCCACCTGTCATCATCCTCTCTCCCCGATTTCCCACACAAATATCAAATAATCATCTTCGTCCCTGTGTCCTCCTCCTCTCTGCCCCCGACCCGTCATATATCATCTCTTCCCATTACTCTCTCTGCATCCCCATTGTCCCATCTCCTCCTCTCTGCCCATTAGCCCTGTCTCCGCTTTGTGGTTGGAATTGAAATCCTGTCTCTTTTAAAAAGTGCTGGTTGCTCCCAAAGCAAATCAGTGTTGTCACAAAAAGAGACAATCCTGTCGTTGCAAGGTTTCTTTAGGTACTCGTTTAAGGCAAGGAGTTGGCTGAAACGTTCCGAACCCCTTTGGTAGCACGGGAGGGGGCCAGAGATAATTATTCTTCCCTGTGTTAGTAAGGGTGTTTATTTTTTTTTGTAGTCCTCCCTCAGTTCCTCAGATCGCCTGAAACGAAAGTCTACGTGAGTGACGATGGTGTCAATATTGGAGTAGTTGGCTTGAATCGTGGGCAGGAAGGATTTGATATCATGGATACGGACTCCTGGGTGACAGTGGACCTTGGTGGTTCCATAGACCTTTAGAAGGCCAAAGACTCTCACCATCAGACTGCCCCACCAATCTCATGGTGGTTGTGGTGAATCCCTGAGAGCGACCTGCTGAACTGTGGTGGCCATGGGGAGGGTGTCTGCTGGGTGGCCGTGAGGGGGTGTCGCTGGGCCGAGCCGTTGGAGAGGGTGCCACTGGGCGGCCGTTGGAGAGGGAGTGCCACTGTAGGCGGCCATGGGGAGGGCCCGCCACTG